>NC_137454.1:149406288-149438788 GCF_964235325.1 Thermobia domestica | reverse complement strand
ACTCATAAGTACCGTACTTCCAATTAGAAATAATTATCTAACTCTGAGATAAGACATATTTTCGTAATATTTATTCTTAAACAGGAACAAATATGTAAATAAGTACGTACTTACAACAATACCAAATTATATTTTGTTATCAAAATTAGATTGTACTTTATTAGCTTCCTAGCCACGGAAAATAATATTTTCTGTTTTATGAAATGGAAAAGTGATATTAACAATTGTCGAGTACTAACAGAGAAATGAAGTAGCATCTACATGAATAATGCCCATTTAAATTTAATTAGTATTTAAATGTACCTCCCGCATCCCAATCTCCTTTATACTACTCGGTGAACCCTTACGACAGAATTCTGAAACGTTGATTACAGCTCTACAATGATTTTGCTGTTTGGAGAAACTATTTGTATTTTCTTGGCCTAATCTAATATTTATGGTCTGAGAAATCCAAAAATATAGGTAGTTTTTCTCTATCGCGTACAGTTTGCTTAAAATAAAGGCGGCAAAGGATAATACGCCTTATAAATGTATATTTCCGAAGAGATGTATATTGCCGAGATCATAACTATAAAAAGAGATTATCAATTCTTGTGATTACCTTTCAATTTGTTAATTATTCTGCTAACATGGAAAAGTATATACAGTATCTGGTACCTTTGAATGAAGTCACGACGAGTCCGGTGCTACGGATGCAGTAACAGCGTAGCATAAGCTGTGATTCTGAAAACTACGGATCATCTAATGGGACAGAACAGAACACGATAAACATTAGACTCAAACAGATTGGCCTATCAGGGAAAACCAGAATGTAAGAAGTAAAAATGTGGAACACGTGTGCCTCGTAGACCCACTAAAAATCATATTGCCACATTTGCATATTAAACTTGGCCGAATGAAACAATTTGTCAAAGCTTTGGATGAAGATGGACAGTGCTTCCAATATCTAGTGGCACAATTCCTAAAGCTTTCAAGTGTTAAATTGAAAGATCGAATATTCATTAGTCCTCAGATGAGAGAGTTATTGTAGAACTCGGACTTTGAACATCGTATGATGAGTGTTGAAAGGAAAGCATAAAAGGCATTCAGAGAGATGAGTCATAAATTTCTCTGGAACAACGAGCATGAGAATTACAAGTACATAGTGTCTAACATGGTGCAGAAGTTTAAAACATTAGGGTGCAAAATGAACCATGAAATTCATTACTTGTGTTCACATTTAGACAGTTTTCCTCATAACTTGGGTGTCTAAGTAAAGAACATAGTGAAAAATTTCACCAGGACATAAAAGAGACACTGGTATCAGGGACGTTGGAGGATGCTGGCGGATTGCTGCTGTATGTTGGTACGTGAAGATGCACAAACTACTCACAAAAGGAAGTCTACTTTCAGGAATTTTCAAGTGAAATGGCAGAAACAAAAATGAGATGAGTTCTTTATCAATGACATTACTAGCTTAGAATTTCGATGTTAAAGTACTTATTAATCAAATAATGTTCCATTTAAGTAATATATAATAATAATCTTACTCTACAGTTAGCAGCGTTGATACATAAATAGCGATATTATGTTCCTCAATTTGTGATTTAAAAAACAAACTGACGTGATAGGAAAATGAAAACTAAATTCATTTTCGTAATATTAGTATCCTAAAAATTATATAAAATCACGTGTTGCGTTAAAAATAGCTTTCAACAAGTTTCATTTCTTCGTGGCCTGTTCCTTGAAATCAATTATAATAGTTTTCATAGTTCTCGAGTTATGGAACTTTAAGGTTTGTTTTCGTTCGTTTTTGGCTGCTTATAAATGTCGAAAAGTGGA
Source organism: Thermobia domestica (assembly GCF_964235325.1). Lineage (NCBI taxonomy): Eukaryota > Metazoa > Arthropoda > Insecta > Zygentoma > Lepismatidae > Thermobia > Thermobia domestica. The sequence goes on along the minus strand of NC_137454.1, from coordinate 149,436,967 downwards.
TTTTCCACTCTCATGCTTCTTTTAAATGACATTTTTATGCTTCTTTCGAACTCTGTGATCACTATTATTTCAACACTCATTCGTACAATCTGAGATGAATTCGTCCAATCTTCCACAAAGTTAGTACAGTGGTTAAAGTTTGAACTGCTTAGTATACATTTCAGTTTTTTTTTTTTTTTTGTGCAGACCTTTTGCCTTCTGTGTTATGAGCAAAGTTAGGGTTTACACTTAGTCAAATCTTCGAAGAAAAAATCTCGAGACTCTATTTACATCATAAATACAGGGAACAAATCATTAATTGCAACGGGCAGATCTTACCCTACCTCTATGCTGCAACGAACAAGAGATATCCTCTCCTATCTCCGTGCTACAACGGGCAGGAAATCTTACCCTACCTCTGTGCACCAGCAGGCAGGGTAATTCTTAACCAGTAAACCTCAAACCTCCGTGCTCCAACAGGCAGGAGTCCTAATACTACTTAACTTAGAGGAGAAGACATTTTAGAGGCAAATAAAAAATTACTTATTTGTAATCTACTGTACGAACTGTATAAACATATTTCATTTTAAAAGGCGAGGGAGAAAAAACACCAAAGTACCCGTTACTGTACCGAATATTACAGTACTTATGTATATGGGACGTACAATAGTCTGGTCAAGACTTTATTTAAGAACTATATAGTATGTGCCCTGTCCAAATATCCATGTTGCAGAATCCTGTGATACTTCCGCAACAATTTTCATAGAGGTAGTTGGTGAGTACTTCAAATTATATGCCCGTAACCAAACTACCTCTATAAAAATTGTTGTGTGAGTACCTTAGGATTCTGAAACATGGGTGTCTGGATAGAGCACATACTAATTTCTAAGTGAAGTCTTGACCCGACTACGGTACATCCCAAATTTTGGAACTATGGACCTTTAAAGTTCATTTTTTCAGTTTTTGGCAGCCTATAACTCCGAAAGGAAGCATTTGTGCACCCAAGTTGGTCTATACTTTACGTCTTATGTTGGTGTCAGGAATTATCTCCCAAACGTTGTCGGTGTTGTTTTGAAACACCCTGTATATAAGATTTGTTATAAAATAATAAATGAAGGATGCCTTTTTCCACAGTAAAAAAAAGCAACGTTTTTCTCTCTTCTTTTAAAATATACTTCCTTTCATGAAGCGGTTTAATCAATCATCATCTAGCTGAAAGAGAAAAGAAAGACAAAAATAAAATTAAGAATAAAATTCTGAGAAACTCTGTACATGGAATCGACAAGATAGTGCGAAATAAGAATCGTAAAGTAAATTTGTGCAGTACAGAAGTAAACATTTCAAGGTAAAACATGAAGTAAAATCAATACGATGTATATATGTGTGTCTGTGCGCAGAGAAGTGAAGCAGAATAAACACTGTGAAGAATATTACTTTAAGATGGATACCTTCACACACACACACACACACACAAATACATACACACGCCCAGCCAGAAAATGTTATATATAACCCAAAATAAAGAAAAACAGAGTGACAGAATTTCCTATACGGAAATAATAAGGCAATATAATGCAATTCAAGGATATGAAGTTTCCGTGAAAGTTTTGAAACCTAGATTTGTTACAATAAGTTGTATACAACCATAAAAGGTAGCCGCAAAGAAGGGGATGTCTAGACAACCAGCTAAATGCCTAGTGCACTCACAATTTATGGCGTCATCGTCCCCCTCTAAAAAAATATTTAATAATAAAATTAAAATGTATAAAATTTCCATTAAATATTTACATTATTTTTTTAAAGAATAATTCACAAAATAATTCGGGTAGCTCGTTTATCTTTGTTGGTAATAACTCATCCAAACGCGTGAAAGGTTGTTTAACCTGGAGATACAGATATACTGTACCAAGATATTGCCGGGGAACCCCTTTTATCATCTTTTCCATGGAGTCAGTCCATACCTGGGTGCAAGGAAGAAATTATAAAGTGACCCATAGTTTTGTATATGATGTTACAAAGAATGCAGTAAAGAAATAGCAGCATAACTTAAACAAAATTGAACAAACACACATTACTGTCATACCTTTTCTTACAAGAATTTTAATCTCTGGTCTCCATGCCATGGTCCACCAAATGCACAGTCGAAATCGATACATGCCTGAAGACGAAGAACAACGTTGTCACAAGTAGCTTGACAGACCCGTAGTGGTATATGTGGAACTCTTCTGTGATAGCTTCCCGTAGTTCAGCCAAATTGTGTAAGTGATATTAATGCACTTTGTCCTTTTAAAAAAAAAAGTCATGTGGTGTCAGGTCGAGAGACCGAGCCTCCGCGGAATTGTTTGTTGCAAAATATAAACATACACGCTGTTCCAGAGACAACCATTCCTTCATCCGTTTGCCATACACTAACAGTTCTAACAAGGGAACCTTCCGAAAATGATAGTTGCAATGAAAGATGTGGTCTATGCCAATTGAAAGAGCTGTAACAGAGATGTTCATTCCCAAAAAATTAGCTGCCCATAGCAATAGGTTCAAGAAATATAAGGGATGGAAGTTAGGGAAACAGCAAGGTTGGACAAAGGGGAAAAGTGCAAATTCCGCCAAAAAAAAAAAAAAAAAAAAAAAAAAAAGGGAGGGACACGGCAAAATACAATGCTGACAATTGATGTATAGAAAGAGGATTGCCACAATAGGGAACAAATGAAGGCCACCAGTGGGGTTAACAGTGTTGCCAACTGCAATGAATAGTACATGTTTTGCAAAGAGCACTATATGAAGTGAGTGCAATATTCAGTGTCAACCTGTCATGTAGAATATAAGATATGACGTGTATAATCAGTGGTACAATCTAACAAAAGAGAATGGAAAAAACAGAAGTACGAAAAATACGGAAAAGACGGAGTTGGCCATAATGCGCCACATCTGATCACGAGCTGTGCATATTAGGATGAACAAAACAAGAAACACCTACTATGCGGGAAACCGACGTACCTAAAGTCCAAAAGAAAAACGAGTTTCAAAGTTGGCAACACTGGCCATTGAAATCCAGACTAGTCTAATATAATTAGGCCATTTGCTTCACGAAAAGAAAATTCCGGCAACAGGCATCACTCTGAATGCATCAATGCTAGAGCGATTGAGGCAATGTCAATTCGGGGAACATGAAATGGTTGGGTTCAGCCAACAACCGATAATAGAAGTAGTGAACATTATGTCATGGTTGGGTCGTATGTAGGAATATACAGGGTGTCCCACCAAACTTTGTGACCTGAAAGATTTGCGAAACGAACAAAAATGTGACGGATCCAGTTGTGCAGGAATGTACCAATGTCAGGGGGTGATAAAAGTCTGTGAGAAGCAAGTGCCCCCAGGATCCCCATCATAGGGCCCCAGAAGCCAACTTCAAATTTTTAAATTACAACAGGGACCGAGTGGTACCTCTCTCGATAGACCATGGAATGTGCAACATCTATAGGAAACATTTGCTGTATGAAGCATGTTTTTCAAAATGGCCGCCACAAATATATGTTGTTTCTTAACATGGCATCGAACATTGTGATCTCAAATTGCTGCGAAACGAGAAGAGATGTTGCAAATCCAATTGCATAGGAATGTACTCATGTCGAGGGCCAAGAAAACTTTGTAAGAAGCGAGTCCCCCAGCGCCCCCATCGTAAGGCTCGAGGAGTCAACCGCAAATGGGAACAGGGGGCGGATGATATTTCTTTGGATAGATACAACACCGCCTATAAGAAATATTTGCTATATGAAGCACCGGTTTCAAAATGGCCGCCAAAAGTTCACGTTGTTTTTGTCACCGAACAGCTATTTTGGCAGCCATTTTGAAATCCCATATAGTAAATATTTCTGATGTGCGTTGTTGCATATTCCAAGATTTATCGAAAGAAACATAACTCGACCGATGGTGTTATTTGAAGTTTTGAATTTGGCCCCTGGGACCCTATGATGGGGGACTTGGGGGCACTTGCGTCTCACAGAAGTTTGTCGTCCGCTGACATGGGTACATTCCTGCACAACTGTATGTGTCACATTTTTTTCGCTTTGAAACTATTTCAGTCGCAGAGTTAGGTGGGGTACTCTGGATATATCATATAGGCGGTGATAGTACTGCAGACAGCAACACACAGCAGAACAAGCCTTTGATTATGTTTGCTTTCTGCAGGTGTGGATATGTGATAGAAAGACCACCAAAGGTTGCGACACCTCTAGAGTACTGTTTCGAGACATTCACAGGCGATCATTGTACCATGTGTGACGGATTGGCAGTATTCCGCTGTGCTCACTGCAAATGTGTCTTCTGTTTGGACCATTGTCTCATCGAACAATTGCACGTACAAAGTGGACGAGCATGTACAAATGATGCGAAGACTAATGCCTGTTGCCGGAATTTTCTTTTTGTGAAGCGAGTGGCCTAACTATATTAGAATTGTCTGGATTTCCATGGCCAGTGTTGCCAACTTTGAAATTCGTTTTTCTTTTGGACTCTAGGTACGTCAGTTTACTGCATAGTAGGTGCTTCATGTTTTGTTCATTCTAATATGCACAGCCCGTGATCAAATGTGGCGCATTATGGCCAACTCCCTCATTTCCGTATTTTTCGTACTTCTGTTTGTTTCTATTATCTTTTGTTAGATTGTACCACTGATTATACACGTCATATCTTATGTTCTACATGACAGGTTGACATTCAATATTGCACTCACTTCATATAGTGCTCTTTACAAAACATGTACTATTCATTGCAGTTGGCAACACTGTTAACCCCACTGGTGGCCTTCATTTGTTCCCTATTGTGACAAGTCTCTTTCTATACATCACTTGTCAGTATTGTATTTTACCGTGTGCCCCTTTTTTTGCGGAATTTGCACTTTTCCCCTTTGTCCAACCTTGCTGTTTCCGAACTTCCACCCCTTATATTTCTTGAACCTATTGCTATGGGCAGCTAATTTTTTGGGAATGAACATCTCTGTTACAGCTCTTTCAATTGGCATAGGCCACATCTTTCACTGCAACTATCATTTTCGGAAGGTTCCCTTGTAAGTCCAGTGACTCTCAGGCTACACAGTATTGCCATATCGAAACTTTTTGTCCAAAATTACGAATACTACAGTCAGTCAAACATCATATACATAATTGTGGGTCACCCTGTATATGGACAATACCACAACTTCTTCGAACAGGAAGTTTTTGATTTCTTTACCATCAATCTTCTCAATATATATTTTCATTAATTAATTCTAATAATAAACGATGAACATCTCAGTCTGCGAGTCACGCTATAACAATTATGCTAATAGATGTCTCTACTTGTGTTTGCCTCTTGCCTGTTTAACACTTGAAAATGAAATATTTAGTTTAACGTCCCACGTTTATGCACCGATTCTAACGGAGACGATGATGATGCGAAATGAATGAAAGGGTGAAATGAAGAAAGTGGGAGGAAACGGAAGGACCCCGAGAAAACCTACGCACGCTGTGTTTGTCCACCACAAAGTTCTCTTGGCGCGAGCTGGAATCGAACAAGGGACCCCATGCACCAGAGGTGAGCGCTCTACCACTGAGCCATAACTGCTTTAATATGATAGGTACTTTAGAATGTCTGGCGAGCAAACTAATAATAAATAAGTTTGTTACATACAAATAATCAGAGCTTCAAGCTAAATATGATTAAAAGTGTAAAGCGAAAAACGTATATCCAGGCTCCGGCAGAACAACCAGTCTCTCTCTTTTTTTTTTATGTTTTCTGTTTTATATGGTATTGGTTTAACAATTTTTGTTTTTATGCAGATAGTAAGAAATATGAGCGAAGAAATGGTAGTTGTTTACAAACATAATTTATCTCCTTTTTCCCTTGTTGATTTTGTTTTCTTTATTCTTTTCAATTTTTCTCTTTTTCTTCTTTTCTTTGAATTTTGTTCTTTAGCAACTCTAAGCTGCATTATATCATTGCTTTTTCTCAAAAATGAGGGGAAAAAAATAAAACGAAACAGAGGAGAAAATAGATACCTGAAGCTTTAGAAGAAAAAGAATCACTATTATGATAGATATTACAAAAAGAAAATAATGGCAAATTTTCAGCGTGAAATGTGAAACCATATATATCTTTTTAGATTTTCTCTTCCAGATTGTAAAAAAAAAAAAAATTAAAAAAATAAAAAATAAAATAGAATAAAGAAATTGAGAATTCATTTCAAGAAAAGGAAATTTACGATATTACACATTCCAGAGATAATGATTCCTTTTCCTTGCTCTTTCTTCCTTTCTTTTTCTTTTGTTTTGTAAAATAACTATTGAGAGTAATCTGTCTCCTGTAATAACTATTGTTCTGCCTTCTGTAATTATTCCAGATTAAGAAACTTCGTTTTCAGAAATTTGATTCAATCAAATTATCGTATATTTCTGAATCCAAGACGAGTTTTTTTTTCCTGCGATTTCGTGCCGTAAAAATATGGACCGTTTAGTTTTCACGATACATAATGTGGGACTGAGTAGGAGCACATACTTATCCCCCGTGCAACCTTGGTCCTGTCAATATTTGTGTATAAAAATTGAGGCAGCGAGGTGAATAATCAATATTTAAGTGAAAGTGAAAAAAAATATACATGCAATAAATAAACTCTATTTCAGTTAATAAAATTATGATTGATTTGCTTACTCACCAACATGAGGTCATTCCTAAAGAGAAGCATGAAAAAAACTGGTCTAGAACATGATCCATATTAGAAATGCGATCTTGGGACTGAGGACGATATTCTGCAGGGAAAAAGTCAAGGCCACAATGACATTGGCAATGGCACTGGAAACTGGATTTTTTCATTGAAGAAGACCAAGGAAGGTCTGCATCTGACTTAATTTTTTTGTGTAATTTTATTATTGTAAATTCCGAATAAATACCTAGGATGTTCTGTAGATTTTTTTTCTGTAATTCTTTGTTTATAAAATAAAGGTTCGTCTTGGATTCAATATTGTCTTTGGTTTAGAAATATACGGTATGCCAATGTATTTTAGTTTAAATTACGATTAGTATAATTTTCTAGTGAAGCTTAATACGTAATCAATCATCATGACAAAGGAAAATAAATCATAAATCATAAATCATCATAGCACCCCACTGTACATACAAATACAAGAGGGCCACAAATAAGTATCCACGCTTTCCTTTACGACATTCATATACATTATTTATATTGTTGAACTCCTGACAAATTGTTTTAAGCTCTTATTCCTATCCTCATACACACTTAATACTCTTGTCGTCAGTTAGATTAATTTTGCACATCGAGAAGTTGCGTTTCGTATCACACGAAGTGATAGAAAATTACTTCTCTATATGTGCAATTCGTATCAAAAAAAAAAAAAGAAAGAAAGAAAGAAAAAAGAAATCTGCACAATAACGAATAGGGATTGTGTAAATTTATGTGCGAAATAACTCGATTAAGAAAACGCAAGGTCACTTTTACTGCTAAGTAGCCAGGGACAAAGCCGCGAGCTAAACATAGTATTCAGAGACTGGTAAAAGAAATATGTTAATCTTAAGAAAATAGAAACCGAACGCTATCCACAGCACCACCACTATCGAAGAGCTGTGTGTAGACAGTATCAGTCAACATAATATGACATGCCCAGAAGAGCACTGAAATGAACTGGGACCATTCTCAGTGAGTATATCTTTATTGTAATCCTATTGTTGCATTAGTCTTGGGTTAAGTTCTTGTGGCCCATCCTGTATTTTCAGAGAGCGATGTCAGCAAAATGAATTGTAAACTTTTTTCGTATCAACTTTTTCAGAATATTTGCATCTTGTCTCTGGAAACATTTGAGAATGGTTTGTACGTAGAAAAGTTTGCAATTTGCTTAATATTAAAAAAAATGCAATAAAAACTCTCGAGAAGTGTCATCATACGAAAATCCGTTAAGAATAGCAAATCTTATACTTCTTTCGCTAATGAAAAAATCTCCAGAATTTTCTTTCCTACACCATACTTTATTGGGTAACAATCCTTCATAATTAAATACAATAGTATTCTTTATTACGTAAAACTCCCTTCAAAATTATCTATCCTATACTTTATTGGACGCAAGGATCGAAGGCAGTTACCCAATGAGATTGCTTGAATTCTTTCTGAGACACGTTCGATATACCGCCTAGGTTTAATAACTGTATTTTAAAAAAGAAAAAAAGAAAACAACTCGAAAAACCGAAATCTTCAAATATTCGGAAGGATAGACGATATTTCAATTTTTTCATCGAAAAATGGTAAACATTAAAAATAAAGTTCCAAAATATTTCACTGTACTGTAATACAGAGAAGAACACCTTAACACGTTTTACCTTCATGAGGAGCTCCCTCACTATCATGTACCCAAATGGTGTGGGCAAGTGAGAGTGAAGATTTTAATATTATTTTACTGTGAAGGCGTAAATATTGTTAGAGCGTGAGTGTGAGTTTGTAAATATAATTTTAGGTGGTGATTGAGAGTGAGATCATCAATATTATTTGAGGGTGAGAGCGAGCGATGATGCATTTGAGTGAAGATAAGGAAAATTACCTATCTCTGCTCTAACATATGAACCTCTGCTTTTCAAGTAGTTGAAAGCACACTGTAAACTACGAGTAGATAGGAAAGGATAGGATTTTAGATGTCTGGGCTTTCGGCATCTAAGGCTATTTAGCCCTTCACGTTTTTGAGGGATGACGTCCCTCGGCGAGCACACAATCCGGGGAAAGGGAAGGAAGAAAGGATTGGGGAAGGAAGGAAGCGGCCTGGAACCTATAAGTTAGGTACCACCCTGGCATTTGCCTGGTGTGAATGAGGAAAACCCAAGAAAGACCTCATTCAGGGTGGCTGTCCTGAAAGAGCATTTTACACTTTTTCGACCGAGTGGCCCCAACGAGAATCGAACCCGGGACCGCTCGCACCGAGAGCGTTAGCGATTACGCTACGCGGGCCGCAAACTACGAGTAGAAAATGATACATAACTGACATCGACTACACTGAATAACAACAGTCATGTAAAATTTTGACGTCATAGTTTACGGCTACACTTCTCAGCAAACAACAGAGCGGAGAAGGTAGGTAAACTGTTGTTGAGAGAGAACAGTGATGATGACAGGTAGTGCTACCAAACGAGAATAAAAAACTTTATTTCTCGGCTTTTTTTTTTTTTTTTTTTTTTTGCATAAGTCTTGCCTCGACTTGATTCTCTAAGAATTCCCCTTCCCCCCAATCTTGTTTGATTCTAAAAAAGTTTTTCTCGCCTAGATCTGTTATGGAAATGTATGTCTTGATTAGCTTCTTAATTTCATCTAGAACTTTTCAGAATCCTTCTGGCCTCACTAGAGGTCCACCAAGGGTATGATGTAACATTTAAACCTTCTTCTCTTTTTAGGTTAACGTGCCACGATTGCGGTTTTTAGGCTAAGGGAGACGATAATTAAAGCAGGTGAATGGTGATGAAAGAAATGGTGGAATGAGAAAGTAGGGGGAAACGGGAAAGTAGGGGGCATTTATAATAGTTGTTGATATAGTGTTCGTACCATCACCTTATCTTTTTTATATAGCTTTTACAGTACGAATTATGTCACACTAAAACAGTGTTCGAAATCTAAGACGAATGAATTAACGTTGCCCTCCACAAGACTCGCGAACTTTTTTCATCTACTATCGGTTCTCTTCACAGAAACGAGACGAGAATTATCTTGTATCTCGTCTCGTCTCGTCTCGAATTTAAAACCGGTTGAGACTAATCGAAGAGCATTGCCAGAACGAACTTAAAAATAATTATTTTTTTTTCGAAATTTATATGAAATTGTATATTAAATTTATTTGATTTATACTTAATCACTTGTTTTAGATAGTTTTTGATCCTCTATCGAATGGAGGACTCAAAATTGAATCATCAACACTAATGTCATCTCTCTATGACTTACGGTTCCCGATATATGGCTCCTTAAATCTCCGGAAATCAGATGTTTTTTGGCCAATAGACTATCTCGGGAATGGTAAGAGTGACGCGAAAAAATCCGTAAGTTCTTTTGAAATAGTTTTTGATGCTCTATCGAATGGAGGGCTCAAAATTAAAAAAAAATCGCAAATAACAGACAGACAGACAGACAGACAGACAGACAGACACACACACACACACACACACACACATATATATATATATATATATATATATATATATATATATATATATATATAGACATAGAGAATTCAGTAACGAACTTTTTTTTAAAAGTTTGTTAAACAAATTTTTTCTTCCGACTTTTATCTTCTTTTCAAGTCCATCCACTTTTTCTTTTTACATGTTTCAAGAACGGCTTGTTAAAAAGAAACATGAATAAATGATTACTTAGTGGCTAATATTAACTGTACCATTGAATAAAGTAAAAAATTAGGTCAGCAAGCTAGAAAACAACGCACAACATAGACAATAATTTGAGGAAGCTAGCTGCAAACGGCAGTAAAACAACCAGAAGCAGATGAAGAACATTAGACACCAGACGAAAGTTGGCAAAACTCCAGTAGCTCAGTAATAATATAAAGTTTAAGAGTTACTGTAGTGTTTGACTTTATATACATACATATGACGATACATGTGAGTACAAAAGGATGCAGACGTGCGTGTTAATATAATTTTCACACAATATATCCTCATATATTCACACAATGTATGTACTGTATATAGTGTACATAGATGTAGCCAGTTGGTTGGTTATTTAAGAGGGTTAACTTATAAACTTTATGCATATGTGGCATGAACTGTGACACAATTACTCCTGCAGAAAGGGGAATGTCTTTAGTGTGCTTTACTGTTGGACGATAACAAAAGGAAGATGTATCCGGAGATAAAAAGGAACGGTTTTCAAATATTCAAACTGAGAGGTAGGGAAGTTAAAGTCACACTTTTGTTGCATACAATTACTACAACAATACCGCTAACAATAAGAAACAACAATAGACGTGTGTATACGGACTAACTAGCAAAAGTGCCTCTAGGTCAGACTTTATCTTCTTCCTCTCTCTTTCTTTCATTCTCATACAAACATATGTATACTCTTATGCTTGAGCTGTATATATATATATGTATGTGTGTATGCATGTGTGTGTGTATAGCTTTGCCTTGCGTGTGTGAGCGATTGTGATAACAAAAGTACGCTGTTTCTCTTCAGTGTTTACCATATGTATAGCGCCTTAGTATTTTATTTAGCTTTTATGCATGAGTGCGTTAAAAAACATGGTGTACGTTTTTTTCCCGACAGTACAAAAACACAGTACCCTGTTTACTGCAAGGCAAATGTCAGTGTAACTGCAATTGTTATTATTATTATATTTCTAGAAGACTTTTATTTATTAAATAAAATTCATCATTTAAATAAGAAGTAAACATTAGAAACACTTTCTATACATACAGAATATCTCTCAACTATGGAGACAAACTTAAGGGGATGAATCAACAAGTGAAAACAAGACAGAAAGAACCTATCAACCTTTGTCTGGCAATGAGTACTTCAGGAATTACAGGCTTCCGATATCATGGGATAATAAAATTTCGAGTGGAATGTTACCAAAATATGTGCCAATTTGTAAACTCATAACCTGATTTATTTAAAGATAAATATTTGAAAAATATTCCGTGGTACTATGATTTTCTTACAAGACGGAAACGCTTCTGGTAACTCTGAGAAGTAAACGCAAATGTAAATAAGTATAAATGGTACCATTGATCACTATTATAACAAGCTATAATTCGATAATATAGTATATAGCATATTTATGTATTTACTTAGTTATTTGCCGTTTCCGACAGTTCTACCACGCGTCGTATCTCCGTTGGAAATCTTAAGCGTGGATATTTCTCAAAGCATTATTCACGGTAATTTGTCGTTTTAAATAGTCCCCAATGTTGTCATTTCGAGCTGTATTTTACACTGACAAACGAAACGAAGTCATCCGGGGCCAAGTCTCGGCTGTAGACAGGTTAGACGGCGCGTTGCCATGGTTTCTTTTGTCAGAAACATACTCTTTCTCTCTCTCTGTAGCGACGCATGGTTTGGCTCATTGTCGTGATGAAGAACAAAGGTGTTAATGATCCCTGGGAGGTACGAATCCCTTACACACGGCAGTTTTATAGTAAAAAAATTGTCGATTTTATCTTTGATTTACTTTTTCGAGTTTTTTTTTTAAATCCATAATACAAGTTAGTATGCAACTCAGAGCTGTTTCTTTTTCTCCGGATCGTACTCAAAATCTCACGCTTACTGCAGATTTCCTGTATCATAGCTAGGTTGTGGATTTCTCAAGTTTAACACAAAAGTTTATCGCGTATCATTAATGGAAACTTCTCTGCTTTTCAACCATTACGAGATGCTTAAATAACTGTTTACGTCACAAGCGTCCGGCACTCTGTAAAACTTCAGAGTCAACTGACAAGAAATCGATTGTTTAGTTAACGTTCCCTACCAATTGTCATGCCTAGAGTCTCCGCCCCCTGACCTTTCGATTAGCAAAGAAAAATCAGTCCCATTACTTTCCGGACAGATCTTCTACATTTAACTATTTAGCAACTAATATTAAACCGCTCAGAACAAAATATGTGTTGAACACAAAAGAAGATACAAGTATTACAACCGTTAAAATTCCATTTCATTTCAAGAAAGAAAAAAAAATATTTTATAAACTAATGGACTAACCAACTAAACGCCGCTAAGATGATAAGTAGTGCTCTCAACGGGTCGGGTTGAAGACCGACCCGACCCGACCAGTGACCCGAATTGACTGACCCGAGTGACCCGACCCGTGACCCCACCCCAGTGACCCGACTCGATAACCCGACCCGAGCTGACCCGACTGACCCGACCCGACCCGTTTGAGAGCACTGATGATAAGTCGTGGAATGTGGCAAGAATTGTCACCTCTACTTAACAGTATTTCAATTTAATGCTTAAGCATAATTTTTACCTAACATGCTTTGTAGGTAAATTAAACTAGATAATCACCGTGAATAACATACATGATGGCAGATTATTATGATTATTTTATATTTTCTTTGTTCAATTCACTTAGACTATTTTAATATTGAGTCTTGCGCCATAAAGTGGTACCAATACGCATGCACATTAATGCATCTTCTTGTTCGTAGGAGAATTTTACATACAAACTTATGCAAAAAAAAAAAAAAAAAAGTTATTTTATGACATTGTGATGGAGTGATTTTATGACGTTATAATGGAGGGTATAGTGACACATAAAAACAAAGTTAATAACTTTTCAAAGAAGCATCATCACCATTATTTAACGTATAACATTTTAGTATTTTGTTACTGTTTAGTACTGACCAAAATATGATACTGATTTTTGCAATTATTTCACTGCACCATATTTGGCGAACAATCACTTTAAAGTAAGATGTAAAAGCAAACAAAAAAAATATTCTATTTTGACGACCATTTACAATATCCATTCTTTTGTTTCTTATTGCTTTGAGTACTGTAGATCCGAGTTCGATATCAGGTGAAAGTTTATGAGGTTTGGATCCACACAACTCACAAGTCTTGTGGAATCCTGTAAATGACCTACGTAACCTTCAACCTAGATTAGTGATTTGCAACCTTTCAATACACGTGGACCGGCAAAGTACAAAATATAACACTCCTTTTGGATGTATAATTCTAATATTTATTAATACCATTATTTATTATCAATTTAAAAATTACAAATTTTGGGTCACATCAGAGTTTGAAATTTTACAGTTACACAACTATTTAACTTATCTTATCTGAAAAGGCAGTTTTATAATACTTACTGCTGTTTACTTGCCATAATATTTGTCGATTTTTAGCTCTAGTGTTGAAACTACAAGACGTAGAGAAGCATCAATGTAGCGAGGTTTCTGCATTTTGCCTTAACTGCACAAACAACAAATCAGATATCAATTTCGTTCACACAGATATGTAGTTGAAAAAGTCACTAAAAAATTTCAATTCTCCTTAGAGCTGGATATTCCCTACCCTCAGAGCCTAGCGCCCCCTTGAGTGAATGTGATTGTCCTGAGCACCCCCGTAATGTTAATCCAATTCACCCATGCTCAACGTTGAACGTGATCCTTGGATGAAGCTGTCTAAAAACCAGAAAGGGGGACACAGTTGGGTTTAGTGGGGTGTAGTGGGGTCCATTAGCCCTGGTGTATGGAGTTTCTGGGTCGATTCCTGGCCAAGTAAGTTTGTGGTGGACAACATTGGGTTTTCTCGGGATCTCCCACTTTCCCATTCCACCAATTATTCCATCATCATTCGCCTGCCTTAGTCATCTTTTCCCTTAATCTAAAAGGGCATAATTGTGGGACGTTAAAATTAAATATTTCATTTCATTTCAAATAAGAGCCAGAAAAAATGCTTCGATATATATAAAGATAACCAAAAAAAGTTCTGTCGCATTTTCACCTACCACCTTCGAACATCTATATGTCACACTAAGAAATACCTGGAAGATCAAAAATAGTCCCCATCAGAATCAACGACTTTTTGCCAACGTTCTGGAAGGCCATGGATTTCATCGCGGTAGAGCTTGTTGAGTTGAGTTGATTTTTAGTTTAACGTCCCTTTCAGCAGCGAGGCTATATGAGACGTGGACCTACTGATTAACCTGGAATCCGAACCACATGAACTCCCACCGGGAATCGAACCCGGGTCTCCGACGCCAAAGGCGCGTACGCTAACCGCTTAGCCACGAAGGAGCTCTCGTGGTAGAACTTGGAGGGCCGTGAAGTGACGAAGGTATCAAGTGCATTTTGCACCTCTATTAGGGATTTGAACTGGCGTCCTCTAAGATGATTGTCCAAGGAATGGAACAGGTGATGATCGGATGGCCCAATGGCTGGGGAGTGTGACAGATGCAATAGTGTTTCCTATCCAAGCCGTAGAATGGTTTTCCGGATCACGTGGGGCTTAGCGCTGTCCTGTAACAGGAGGACCCCCTTTTGATTTAGAAGCGCTGGCTCCAGAGTTTTGAGTTTTTCTTGAACATGGCCCAACTGCTTACAGTACACAATTGCATTGATGTTTTGACCAGCTGGTAGCAGTTCCCGACGCACGATGAAGCGAGCAATCCACTAAATACACAGGAGAATCTTCTGGTGCAGTGCTGGTTTTGGCTGTTTTGGAACTGGTTCGCGGGATGCTAACTAATGATGATGGCGACGTGGAGCTTCGTACAGAACCCACTTCTCAACACATGTCAACATCCTGTCCAGAAATGGCTCCTTCCTCATATGAGACAGCAAAGAAACACAGTTGTCTGCTCGCGTTGCCTTTTGGCCCGGAGTCAAATCATGTGGGGCCCATCGACCCAACTTGTAGTGTTTCCCAAGTTGATGGAGGTGCTGCCGAATAGTTTCTCCACTCACACTGAATTGTAGTCCCAGTTCCTCTCGCCTCGATTGCTGCCTGAAGATTTTCATTTTGTACATGTGTTGGTCTTCCGTCAGAGTGTTTTATCACCGTCCTTAAACTTGTTAAACCACCGTTGCACTGTTCGCGTAATCACGACACCCTCACCAAAGGCCTGGCATATCTTCTGCACCTCTGCAGAGGCGTTTGATCCCAGTTTGAAGTCGTACAGCATACATGCCCTTATGACGCTCTTGGAGGTCCCATGTTCACCCTGTCCTCACGCAAGTTCACGGTGTAACTAAACTGCTACAACCAGGTAGTATGTTGGATATACTCACACCAACAACTGACCTTCGCCTTATCTCCATTTGCATTCAACTTACGGTGTGAGGGCGAATTGAACACAGAGCTCCACAAAAAGCGACAGAACTTTCTTGTTTATCTTTATTTAAAGTGAATAGAAAATTTTTGTTTCTTTAATAAGAATTATTATTATTATTTGTAAAAAAAAAAAGTCTTAAACTTTTGATAATTTGTAAAATGCATAATAGTTTTCCTCTAATAATAGAAACAAAAAATTTAACGTGTCATGAAATCTCAAACACCCTCTAAATACATAGTGGTCTGTTGGCCACCTATTGCTCCTTTGTGTTCCAGCATCCCTTTGGTAACGAGAACTTCCCCTGGGAGCGTTGACGCCCACGTTGAGAGAACTAGTGATCTAAATTACCCTTATCGGGATCGAACCTGGACCTTCTGCAATACAGACAAGAACATTAACTATCTACACCCACGAAAGAAGTTTATACTATCCCTTGTTACTCCAACAAAATCTATGAAGATCCCTAATCACTGCGAAATTAAAATACCGCTAATTTTACAGTAATTGTGTGATATCTTCAAACAGATAAAATATAATCAAAATGTAGAACAAGAGCGCCCTAGACAATATTATTTTGCATGAGGTACCGCTATCACGTGTCACATAGTAGCATTTCGTTTGCAGCCATTTAGAAACGCGAAAATAAATGCCGATTATCAAAAAGGCTGGAAATCGAAGCAGGTAAATGAGTCGTGATAATGGTATCTCGTGTAAAATAATATTGTCTAGGGCGCTCTTGTTCCACTTTTCGATTATCTTTTATCTATATCTATCTTTTATTTGAAGATATTACATAATTACTGTAAAATTAGCGGTATTTTAATTTCGCCGTGCTGAGGCCTCTTAAGACATGATTTAACTATCCAATACGGTGTTCTTTGAATTATCACGCTGTGCGTTTTGTAAAAAAAGATATACAAAATTCTTCTTCTTCTTTTTACTACACGCACACACACACACACACAAACACACACACACACACACACACACATATATATATATATAGATATATACAAAAAGCACAATCTTTGTATTTTCACACTTCCGCGGTTTACTGCAGTATTCGAGTATGTATGTATGTATAAATGTTACCCATATTGTGAGCCTGTATATACATATACATAGATGTATACGAATCTGTAGTTTATGCATAATAAAATAAGTTTGTGAGTGCTCATTTGAAAAAGAAAGAAATAAAAAAAAGAGAGAGAGAGTTCATTTGAATTATTGAGTACTTCCCAAAATTGGTTTACACACTGCTCGAAAAGCAAGGAAAAGGAAAACCACAATAAAATATGTATGTACTTGGCAACAGTTTGCAAATTTCAAAACCCATTCGCATTATGGATGATCTCAACAGTTTTAATATTCTGTCAGTAAATAGATGTAATGGTTTGGATTTCAACGCAAGTTTATTAATTATTATATCCATATATATGTGTATGTGTATGTGATAGCTCAAACAACTGTTTCGTTTTTTTTTTTTTTTTTAAAAAATCAATTTCGGTGAAGTACCTCTTTAGACTGAAACGATTGGGAACTTCTTTTTCTGGTTTTCAATGCTGCATTATGATAAAGAAAATTAGGTTAAGCCAATATTTTTCAGTTACCATATTTTTTCGTTCTTGATATTCGCGTACCGTAAAATTGTTATTACTGTTATCCGAGATGTCCATACCGCTGTGCTAATGGAAACATTGGATTTTCAGTATTGACTTTAAATGCCCAAAATTAGGAACCAAACTATTGGGTTCTAATTCAATAATTCAACTGAACTTTCTAGTTTGACGTCCATCGATTATGTATTGAGGCTAAGGGAGATGATGACGATGATAATGAATGAAATGATGAAATGAGAAACGGGGAGGAAATGGGAAAACTCGGAGAAAACCCATGCATATGGTGTTTGTTCACCACAAAACCCATTTGACGCGAGCTTGAATCAAGGATTAAACCAGGGACTCCGCCGCGCACCAGAAGTGAGCCTTTTACCACAAAGTCATCGTTGCACCGAGTTCAATAATTGAACAGGAGTTCTAGTGGCGTGCGCAGAATTTCAACAAGGAGACATGTTCAAGAACTCAATCTTAAATCCTGGGGCCGCGGTGGCTCAGTGGTAGAGCGCTCACCTCTGGTGCTTGGGGTCCCGGGTTCGATCCCAGCTCCAGCCAAGTGAACTTTGTGGTGGACAAACACCATGTGCGTGGGTTTTCTCGCGGTTCTCCCGTTTTCTCCCACTTTCTTCATTCCACCATTTCATTCATTTCTCATAATCACCGTTTTCTTTAGCCTAACCGGCATAATCGTGGGACGTAAAACTCAAAGATTTCATTTCATTTTTTCAATCTTAAATCCTTTCAGGACACGCATAATTTTTGTATATGAATGGCGTAAAGCTACGGTGGTGTATATCTTACTTTTTCAAAGTGAAAGACTTACACACAGAAAGCAGATCTAGATAAGTCAATATGTTAACAGAAAATAATTATATTAACAGTAAGTAAGAGTTTCATTCAACTGCCAACAGATGGAAATAAAAGTTCTAATGATACAGGAAACAGCTGTCTTGTTTATCAGCGAAGTTTTGTCAGTGCCATGGTGGCTCAGTGATAGAGCGTTCACCTCTGGTGCATGGGGTCCCTGCTCCCGCCAAGTGACCTTTGGGGTGGACGAACACCGTTTGCGTTGGTTTCCTCGGGGTTCTCCCGTTTCCTCCCACTTTCTTCATTCCACCGTTTCATTCATTTCTCATCATCGACGTCTCCTTTAGCCTAGCCGACATAAACGTGGGACGTAAAACTCAAAAATTATATTTCATTTTCCTTTTACGAATGTAGTAAGTGGGAGACTAATAAGATAGTTGCATGTTGTTTACTTTATTCTCTACTTTGCACCCAAATCTTCAGTTTTGAAAAATAAGAAAAAAAAACTTGTATTTCGGAAATGGAATGTAAATGTTATAATTGACTCGGCAAGCTATAACTATCATGTCCTTTTTTTGTAAATAGCTATAATAGTAGTGAAACTGGGTTTGTGCTCCGCAGGAAATAAAAGCCGTATGCGAATCGAGTTTTTTATAACTTGAAGGGTGCTCCCAGTCTGCGGTGTCTGCGGAGACCTTATCTCCACCACTGAGAACATGGTCGTGAAAATTTAGACTAGGACACAAGTATGCAGTTTAAGAATGTTCACAACAATTCTTCAACGTTGTTCATCTACTCTGTACGTAAAATATAGCAACATAATGAATTTCTCTATGATATATTTACGAAACAGTAACAGCGTCCGTATACATGGAACTATTTATTCACACATTTTTCTTTTATTCAACTCCAACTATGAGTAATTATGTTCATTTAGATACCTTCAACAAATTTGAATGTAGCTCCTTCAGTAAGTAACATATTCTCTAGTAGATCGCTGTCTTCAATATTACATTGTATTTTTTTAGGCTGCTTATTGATCAGCTTCAAACTTATACATAACCTTGAAATTATATACTTTTTCCCTAATTTATAATGTAGGATTACCACGCAGTACACTGTTGAATATTGTACTCTTCATTATGTTTCTTAGTATTGCCTAGATACAGGCACGTAGCCAAGGGGTGGGTCCGGACCCCCCCCCCTTCGGAACCAGAAATGTAAAAAATTAAGGAAGGATGAAACAATGAGAAACGAGAGAAAGAAGAATCAGCGTTAAAAATATAAAGCTACAGCAAGCGTATGGTTACTCTTTCTTATGAGGAGATTTGTGTAGAGGAAACTGTGAGTGTGTGTGTGTGGGGGGGGGGGGAGGGATCAAGTTGAAAATGAATATTATTGTAACGGAGCATTCCAAATTCCATCTAGCTCCATGCTAATCCTATGGACAACAAATGATGATCGAGAAACCGGTCCGATCAGATAGACTCTAAGAAGAACTTTAGAAACTCGGAATATTATATATTTTTCAATACTTTTTATATTCTTTTACTCGAGATTCTTTATTCGTTTACTCGAGAGATAGTTCATTATTGAAATACTTACTAGCATATCCTCATTTTATTGTCCTAAAAAACCAATATACGTGTTGCCACTAAAATAGTTTAGATTGATCGAGCCCTTGGTGTGTAACCAGAGTATTTCATGTTATCCCCCCCCCAGCATTACGAAATCCTGGCTAAACGAACCAATATATGTTTACAGTAAAATAGTTCAGAATGATCGAGCCCTGGCGTGATAACTGCAATATTTCGTCTCGGACCCTATTACGAAATCCTGGCTACGTGCCTGCTAGATATATTCGAAACCCTGCACATCACACCGTTTCTGTTGTTCTGAGTGATTCCTAAAATATTCTTACAAATTTGTTTCAATTTGTTGACCGAATGTTTGATGGCCAACCTGGTGGAGACTAATTTTCTGAACTAATGGGCGATGTCCGCGCAGACGAATACAAAAAAATAACTGTTATATCTTTTACTGTTTTCAGAATTGATCCACATTGCAGTGAAAAGAAATGAATTAAGTACATAAACCACTAAAACTAAGCTCTAGAAAAAGACTTTAACGAAAGAAAACCATATATTGTGTTAAACCTAATTGTGCGTCACATGTTTAACAATTAGCTATTACAATAAAGCAAAATAGAAGTTTCCTGCACTTGTAGAGTTACTGAGCATGCTCGAAGTGTGAACGTACTATTGTAACATCAACAGTCGAAGAAGCAGGATTTGTAACTGTACAAGGTTTCTCGCATCATCCTTACAGAAGATTCTGTTAAACTCAAGGCTTGAAATTTACTGGCAATTTCAAATTTGAAAGATCACTTTTAAAATAGACTTCCGTTATTAAAATGCCAATCATACACCGGCCTTGTCGATTCACTACCATACGTCATGCGTCACATGTTAAAAGTTTGAGAGTACTGACATCTGTTGGTGGAAGGCCATACTACATATTGAAATGATAACGCAATTCAACTTCAAAACAAATACCCACATACTATCTGTTAAATAATGGTTACATTTTTTGACGGGCTCTGTATATTCAACAGAGCAAAATTTGGACTTCCATCGGTCGCTTCTCGTTTCACTTTTGTATTATTTCATTCTCACATCAATCAAGTTTCATCAGTTACTTGTGAAAAGGAAATAGATACTTTTGTTTTAAAAGATCACATAAAAAAAATATATATAATATGCAAAGTCAGAGCATATCTTTCAAACTTTTTGTAAAGTAATATTCAAACTACCACCCAAAATTGTAGTTTTAAGGAGAACATAATCCAAAATGCATTCACTAACTTTGGTCATGGCGCGTTTACCTTATGCAACTGACGATTCTACTACCAGATTTCGTCTTGAATAATTTTACAGTTTCTCCCATCTGCCAATTGGCAATCCTCGAAACAATGCGGATATATGTACCCAAGTCATGTACACATTTGTGTGACTGTTGATTTGCAAATTTTCCCTCCTGTTCTCCTCTCCGTCTATACCGACCGCCATTTACAGTTAGCTCAATGGCCAAAGTGAGTCTGTTGGAAATACGAAACGCGAATCCATAATCAGATGGAGAGAGTGGGAGGTATTTTTGATGATTGGGGAAATGCGAATATTGTGTATATAACAGAACAGAATAGGACAGTGCAGAAAGGAAATTTTCCAGGGTCTCTGTTGTCTAATGCGCCATGAATATTTCTCCTCCTTTGTCTACATTGGAAGTTTCTCTATTATGCTCTGAAGATTAAACAAATATCTATAAGATTAAGCAAATATATATTGTTTCAGAAACAAAACAGTAGTTATTTAAAGTGGTACCGTATGTTTTGGAAGCTTCTTCGACTAGTAATTTCCTGAACAATATTATTCTCTGGATATGGCATAGTTAATATCGACCAGACTTAGGGTAGCAACCTTGCTAAAGCAAAATGTAGAGCTAGTTTATGCAGATTATTGGAAGGAGGAGCGAGGAGAAATGTAGGCCTACCGCTGGTCCTTTTTTTCCACAATTAAATATTTCTAGCTATCAGCAAATTATATTTATCTAATTGATAAAAAAAAGTGAAACAATTTAAACAATATGGGCTCTAATTATAGGACCTAATAACAAACATGGCCTATTTAAATATTTATTATGTCTCCCATCTATAGGCTTACTATATACACTACGTACCTACTAGGGAGGCATGGTGGCACAATGGTATAGCGCTTACCTCTGGTGCGTGGGGTCCCTGGTTCGAACCGTCAACCAAATAAGTGTAGTGGACAACATCATGTCCGTGGGTGTTCTCGGGGTACTCCTGATACCTCCCACTTTCTCATTCCATCAAGTTAATCCTCGTCTCCCTTAGTCTAAAGGGTATAATCGTGGGACGCTAAACGGAGCTATTTCATTTAATTTTACTACGTCCCTGCCTGTCTGACGGTATTGTGAGGTTTTCTCTTATTAAATGTCCTAATAACAATATTAATAATAATAGCTATGAACTTCATCAATGAACATGAAAATTGGGACATTTTAAAAGTCACGAGGAAGCCATGTCGGGACGCTGGACATTTTCTCCAAAAATAGGACTATCTCGACAAAATCGGCACATGTGGTAATCCTAACCAAAATAAGTAGAATATGTGTTAATCTTTAGCAATCTGTCCCGCACTTAAGCTGTAAACCCTTTTAAAAAGTGAGGTTAAGGTCAGTGCATGTAAGTAATTGGTTAGTTGAATTGGAGTTTAACATCTCTTTCGAATACCGAGAGCATGTGAGACGTGAACATACCACTTAGTGTGGAATCCAAATCACGTGAACTCCCACCAGGAATCGAACCCACATCTCTCGAGTCAAAGGCATCTACACTAACCATATGAGCACGACGGGGTTGTACTGGAAAATAATGATGAATCGGTTGGCACAATGTCAATAAATGATAAATCCAAGAAAATGAATGCACTTCCTCTCTTAATATTTACTCATATCGCTGTGCAGCACAAGTGAAAGCTCTATCATTTAGTCCTTGAAATTCAGCCTAACAGGAAGTGTTTATCCGGATCTTGATATTTAGGTGTTTGGATGAGAATAAAATATAAAGAAAGGAATGCCAAACAAAACGACCTATACTATGAGGGTTAATCTTGCATCATGGTTTAGGTACCCACCAATCGCATCAGTTTTAAGTCCCAGCCATAGTTCGAAACTCACATTAATAATACATCTTGTCCTTCACAATCTGGGTGTTACATAAAGATACTAAATATAATATGTAGTTCAATAACGAACAATTTCTTATATTCAGTTATTATCAGCATCCTGTCACATAACGTTCTGTGAGAGCAGAACGAGCCATTGGTAAATATGATTGTCTTTACAATGTAACCAAGTCCTTCGTCTTATGATAATATGTAATTTAACGAGAAAGTCATGCGAGCTTATTTTCTAGTTACCATGGTGTGATATGAGTTTGTTTAATAATTTATTTATTTTAAAAGATTTGCACTAACTGTGAGAACTAGCCTTACGCTACTGTTGTCTCCTATTATAGTAGTCCGAGGACTCGTGAAACTTGACTTAGATTTACCAATTTCACCACCCAATAGAAAGCGAGGGTGTGTTCCTGCGTGTCAACCCCACCCCTGAAGTTTTGTCAGTCGTCTCTCGTGCTGTAAAGAGAATGTCTCCTAAGGGTGCAGTGTTGTCCAACTGCCGCTAAGTTTCGTTTTGTTGTTATTCTTGTTGTTATTTTTACTATTATTATTGGTACTGTTTAATTCGAATAATTATTATTGTTCTTTTTATAGTTTTTCAAAGTGCTATTTCTTTCGCTTGTTTGTCATGTCATCTAAGTTTGGCAATGTTGATGGTGCACTCCTATTGTTTCACTTTTTCTCAAGCATGCGTTCGGAAGGCAGCCCCACGAATCGTGCCGAAGTCTTCCGATTCATGACACGTGGGAGAAAGCAGTTCTATGATTCATGTAAAGCTCAGGCTTCACGAGTCGTCGCGGCCACTATAAGTGGTGATTTGTTCTGCTTACTGGTAGAGGTGTTACTTAGTTTGCTGCGAGAGGAAAAAAAAGTTTGATGCTGTTCAAAGCTGATTGGTTCACGATATAAGTGATGAATACTTTTCTTGATACCACTCATCAGACAAAAACAAACTAAATTAAATTGTTGGTTCCTGATCTTCATGGCAATAAAACTTACGAACATCGCAATAAATTTATTCCCATTTCTAAACTTAAATCTGCATTCATTATAAAGTATTTATTTACCAAGTATGAGAAAAACAAAAACAATTGCCTGATTGATTTTTGAGAAAATTCTCGGAAAACATCTTACTTATAAGATTAATTTCCCAATCTAGATTTTTCTCAGAAAAGTAATTAATAACATATTATAAGGTTGTTAATTATCTATGGATTTGCAAAATATGAGCAATATTGTTAGAGCAATTTTCGAGAAACCCTCAGTTTTTAATTTTACCCTCCAGTGTCAATCCATGTCAAATCACCTAATTTTAAAACACGACCGTGCTTTAATGTCTCAGATTCACTTCAAAATTTTTTCATACATTAATACCAATGAAATTATGCTAAATTATTTTTTTTCGATTTTTTTGGATGAGAAATGGGCCGGGGAGAATTTTTTGAAAAATGTGAATTTTGCTTCAATTTCACTTTCCGGCACTCAGCATCATGGAACTAAAATTACCATAACTTCCTGACTTTTGAAGTTATTGGGCTCATCCAGGTGTCAAATGAAAGCTTAATTTTTGCTCTTTCAACAGATCTTAAGTAACCTTGCAAAAGGTTATACTGTCAAACATTAATGGGCATACAAAGCAAATTTTAGTGCTTTTTTACAAATTGTGCCGTTGCTCAAAAGTTACAACTATGAAACTTTTGAAACTTTTGTTGTACATTCATCTTAACATATACATGGTATGGTTACAAAAGAAAGAGAGTGTTTTTTTGTATTTTTGTAATTCTTATTTTTTGTATACGTAAATATACAGTTTTAAGTTTTGTTACAAATTGTGTCATTGCTTGTAAGTTACAACTATGAAACTTTTGAAACTTTTTAAATAGAATCATCTTAGCACATACATGATATGGTTAAAAAATACAAAGGGTGCTTTAGGTATTTTTGTAGTTATTATCTTTTTGGTATTTTACATGTACGGAAATATATAGTTTTAGGTTTTGTTACAGATTGTGCCATTGCTCGTAAGTTACAACTATCAAACTTTTGAAACTTTTTAAATAGAATCATATTAGCACTTACATGATACGGTTAAAAAGTGAAAAGGGTACTTTTGGTATTTTTGTTTATTATTATTATTATTATTATTATTATTATTATTATTATTATTATTATTATTATTATTATTATTATTATTATTATTATTATTATTATTTGTGTTTGTGTTTTGATTGTACAGAAATATACAGATTTACTATTGTTAACAGATTATGCCTTTCCTCTGAAATAGTGATGGCCAATTCCGGAATTTTTACTTTCCGGATTCTGGAAAGTAAATTCGGAAAAATTTCGAAATTCGGAAAAATTTTGATTTCGGAAAAACCTGGAATTCGGAAAAATCCGGAAAGTGAAATTTCCGGTTTCGGAAAATTTTGGTCATCCCTACTCTGAAGTGACAACTGTCAGAATTTAAAACTTTTTCAAATAATTATCTTAGTAAATATTAGGTATGCTTAAAAATAGAACTTGTGTAATATGTAATTTTGATATACCATAATATTATATTTTTGTACTTTAACTATGACTTTCAACTTTTTTCCCAATTGTACCATCGCTTACAACTATCAAACTTTCGTAACTTTTTATAGAATTAGTTTGCATTTACTAGGTATGATAAAATAACATAAGGGGATACCTTTTTGGTAATAATTTTGCGGTTTAGTGAATGGAAAATATAGGCCTAGCAATGTAAGGGGTCGAGTGATTATTACAAACCCTATCAACAGAAATAAGAAATAATAGACTAATATACATAGATGAAAACAATAAACATACATATAGAGATGCAAAAAAGCCGGCTTTTTTGAATCGATGGTTTTTTTCACATAAAAAGCCGGCTTTTTTGGAAAAAAACCGAGAATTTTGGAAATTTTGGCTTTTTTCATTTTCATGATTTTTCTATCCAAATAGCTTTCTTATAGTATATTCTATAGTTAGATAAGATTTCCACGACCTGAATGCCATATTTAGCTATGTAATTCACCATCAAGATGGATGGAGCACATGTTTTACGAATTAAAGCTAACATGAAGAATGTAGTATTTGAGGGCAATTTTACAGGTTATTTAACTTTATTTTAACTTTTGAGTTATCAACATTTTTTTCCTTCTCTAGATCATTTTAGTTTGTCATCCGTGTTTCATTTCTAAGAGCTTAGTACTCCAGCTTCTAGCACGAAAGTTAAACTTACGTTTTTCTATATATCCGTCAAAGCATACGTTTTTCAATATGTCCGTCAAACCGTATTTGCACATTTCTGTTATACTGTAGTTGTGCAATGATTTAGCAATAATTTTCCAGATACAACCTTGAATACCAATTTATACAAATAATCAATAGCGGATTTAGAAAAGTACTTTGGGAGGGGTTTCTCTGATTGTTTCGTTTTCTAAAAAGTCCTAATTTTATTTGGGAGGTGCTTGAAGTTTATGAGTACAGGCATAACTAATATTTCGTTCGTTTTAGACATTCCACAACTTTGGAGAACAGGCTTCAGTTCGAAAGACCGATCCTCTAACCTTCGCAAAACCGTCACTGCTGGTAATTAATAATAATAACGATTTAAAAACAATAAGAAAGGAAGTCGGCCAACTCCTACACTCCTAGTCGGCCAGTACACGCACTATTTCTACATTCTCAGATGGAATGAAGGAAGGCTTTGTCAGAATGGTCGAATGCTGGGTTGAATCCCGGACTTCCCGATAGAAGCGCAAAAGCCAACCACTCAGTCACGTTTGTTGTGCAGTTGTATTTAGCTTAACTTAAATATATTCCGTAGTCTTTTTTTTTTTTTTGGTTCCGTAATGATATGTTGAATTCCTCTTGTTAAAAATTCAGAAAACTTGAGGACTGGGTAAACCGTGATGGTGGTCAAGGGCGCCCATGTTGTGGTTTCCAAGGAGGGGAAGTATAAGCGACGTTTCAAAAATAGTTTCAAATTTTGCTGTAACTAATGTAAAAATCCTATTGGATTTTCAATATTCTGAAGTACATTTTCCTCTAGGGGGGGCAAGCGCCCCCTTAACCCCCCTGATGGGCGCCCTTGATGGTGGTTATAAAAAACTTGACTGTAGAATTTCAAGAATATACAGAACCATGTGCAGCCTTTAATTGTATCATACAAATCTAAGTATTTCTCTTATGTTTTATTTTAATTTTATTTTGTTTCAAAAAGAGGGTATGGAATATTTTGAAGTAAAAATACTACATACAATTTTGCTAGTTATTTGTGTATTTTTTGAAAGAAGTTTTTACTCTTAGGGTTGGCTCGTTCACACCAGCTGTTTTTTTTTTAATAACTGGTTTAAACTAAAAAAATTAAAAGAACAAAAATGCCAATCATGTGAACTTCATAGTGACGTTTCACATGTCAAACCATCTGCATTAGTCTTATTTCCTTTTCACCTTTTAATCAAGGTGTCCCATGTTCAATTGTCGGTCGAACCACAACCCTTCTTTCATGTGTAAACCAAGTACTCTTTCGGATATCACTTTAAGCGAAAGTCTTCTCCTTGATAACCTCGGTATTACGTAAGGATGTTAAGCCTAAACATACAAAACGAAACCAAATTATATATTTCTGCATGCCTGTTGTTTTATAAAGAAGCGAAGGTTGCTTAAATATATTGATTAAAATTGGTAAAATTTATCGATTGCCTACTTAGCTTCCAACATTAGCTTGGATTGGACTTTCAATGATACCTACATACTAAATTTGTAATTTAATACCTCAGTTTTAGAAAAATAAACACACTGCTGAACAAGACTGCACTTATTTAATATAAAAACACATTTACACGTGACGTTTCGATCTTCTATCCAAGATCCTCATCAGACGTACACTCACGTCTGATGAGGATCTTGGATAGAAGATCGAAACGTCACGTGTAAATGTGTTTTTATATTAAATAAGTGCAGTCTTGTTCAGCAGTGTGTTTATTTTTCTGATTTTATTCGCAAGACGTTGACTATGATTGTGTGTCACTCAGTTTTAGCGTACTGATTATAATATGTTGACCTTTAAATTTTACATGCAAATTAAATTTTACAGGATTTTCCCGTTATTGTTTTACATTTAAAAGAATGACGGGATTTCCCCGATGGCTAGGGCGGGAGTTTCTCAATTTAAGAAATTTACTGACCGGACTTCTTTAAGCTTATGGGACCTCTTCCAGCATAACCCCATTGTTGAATAATAACACCAAGGCGAAACAAACTTATTTCTGTGAATATGTAATACAAATACATAAAGCAAAATATCTAAATCAAAAAACCTGGTTTAAACCCCAAAAAAGCCTGGTTTAAACTGTCCCCCCAAAACGGGTTTTTGGCATTTTCAGAAACAACCATGGTTCTTGCCAACTCTGCTTACTTTTGTATATAGGAGATTAAAATGTGTTTATTATATACATTGGTTAATCCTTTGGAATTCATAATGTAAAAATGTTGAAGTAAAATTGTTTAAAATATCTTTTCTAAATTCATGGTTTACTTTCGAGGTTTTATATTATTATCGGCATCAACCACTAATTAAATGACTTTCTGTGTTATAGAGAAGCGAAACAAAGTCTGCTTTATCGATTTAAAGCAGAATTTTGAAAAAAGCCCAAAATTTCCCAAGCAAAAAAGCAAAGCAGAAAAAACCGAGTTTTTTTCCAAAAAAGCCGGTTTTTTTCCGAGCCCTTGCATCTCTACATACATACCAGTAAGACTTCTTAGAATTACATAAATTTACATAGAAAATGTTTAGCATAATTTCATTGGTATTTATGTATGGAAAAATTTTGAAGAGAATCTGAGACATTGAAGCAGAGTGCTCTAGGTGATTTGACATGGAATGACCCTCCCTCAGTAAAATACTCTTATTTTACGGGGTATGAAGAAAATCCAATCCTTCCCCACCAGTAGAGAATCTTATGAAAGCCTTAAGTTTAAAATTTGATCGAGATACTTTGAACGGTGTAGCCTCTAGACAACTGTACATACATTGAGACTGACGAACAGTCAATCAGACATTATTATTTCGGCATGTAGAGGCAATGAAATGTGTAAATCCCTTGAAACCTTTAATTTGATTTTATTTTTCACGATTTAACGTACTTTTTACTTTCTAGCGATGATGGGACAGAGCTATGGTGATAGTGAAAAAATATCAAAGTTTAGATTTCAATCTATTTTCATGTTTCATAGACCTTGCATGCTGAAAAATTATTTTTTTAAAACATACCTATCCATACGTTCTCCCATCACGATACATAGGGTCGCTTAGAGGCCGCACCGTTCAATGTACCCGAACCAAATTTTAAGCTTAAGGTTTTTATAAGATTCTCCAGAGGATTTTTAATATTTTCTTCCTAGCCCCCAAAATAACGGTACTGGAGGGTGAAAACCATAACTTACGATTATCTCGAAAAGAACTCTAATGATTTTGTTCATATTTCATCCTTGAATATTTCATTCACAACCTCAGAATGTATTACCAATCATTTCTCTGGAAACAATCCAGAAGGAGTAGTTCTCTCTTGCGGGGAGGTATATTTGGACGATTTTACAACAACTATTCTGGAAATTTCATAAATAAGTGTCTTGATTAATGTCCTAACAATATGGTAAAACCCATTTGTCCTGGAAAAAATCCACAAGCGGTGGTTTACTCTTGGGGGCGAGTTATTTTCGGACGATTTTCTCAAGAACTCAGGCGATTTCATAAATAAATATTTAATTATTGTTGCTTAAATCACATCTCTTGAAAATATCCATAAGGCGTAGTAAGTTTTTAACACCATTTCTTCAAATAAAATCCATGCTATTTTGTTCATATCTTATAATATAATATCTCACTAATAACTTTAATAAACAGCACAAACATTTCTTTAAAAAATTACATAGAGTATAACTTATTTTGGGGGGTGAGTTTTCTTCGGACGAAGTTTTCCAAAATCGGAAGATAATTTTGTTCGTACTTCACAAATAAATGTTTCAATAGTAACTCCAGCATAACATGATTTAGATTAAGAAATTGTAGCGAGAAGCTTTAGTACGGTGGCATGTACCTTTTACTTTTTTTAAACTATCGTCGTACTAAAGTAAAAGTGAAAATCTTATAATGAGTTTGCAACTGGAATTTTTTTTTTTTTTTTTTTTTTTTTAAGTTCTGTGCAACATTGCTATTAAACGTTTTTCATCTTAAAATTTCTCCTACACTTCAAGGAGTTAAGAAGAGAAGAAGAAAACAAAAATGCAGAAACAACTCGTGTAAAACTTTCCAAAGAACGACGAAGAAGAACATTTTGAGATGAAAGTTGTGCTTGCCTTTGGTACAGTATGTTGAATTATTAAAGAAGTGATTAAGAATTGAAAAGACGTTCAGTATCTGGTGTCTATTTTCTCAGGGAGAGCAAGTAAGATGAAATTGATCCTGTTTCACCTTGTTCCAAAATTAACGGTTCTCACTGAGGTAAGCCATCAACTTTGTTAAAAGGTTATGAGAATTCGAAAGAGAGGGGAAAGAATAGAAGAAACCAGGGAAAGAAAAGAACATAATGCAAAGCAAAAAAGGCTTTTGTACGATTTAAACTATACTAAAACAAATATTTTACTAACAGTAAAAAGTAAAGAGTGGTATATGTATGTGTGTTTGTATGTATGTAATGTACACATA
>NC_137454.1:149288807-149406088 GCF_964235325.1 Thermobia domestica | reverse complement strand
AGGAGCTCTACTTTCATAATGGGAAAAACTTTCATGATGGAGGAGCTCTACTTTCATAACTGATCAACTTTCATAATGAAGGAGCTCTACTTTCATGATGGAGGAGATTTACTTTCATGATGTAGGAGCTCTAATTTCATGATGGAGGGAGCTCTACTTCCATGATGGATCAACTTTCATGATGTAGGAGCTCTACTTTCATGATGGATCAACTTTCATGATGGAGGAGAGCTCCCTCGTGGCTAAGCGGTTACGTACGCGCCTTTGGCGTGGGAGACCCGGGTTCAATTCCCGGCGGGAGCTCATGTGGTTCGGATTCCACGTTAATCAGTAGGTCCACGTCTCACATAGCCTCGCTGCTGAACGGGACGCTAAACTAAAATCACCTTTCATGATGGAGGAGCTCTACTTTCATGACGGATCAACTTCCATGATGGAGGAGCTCTACTTTCATGATGGACCAACTTTCATGATGGACCAACTTTCATGACGGAGGAGCTGTAGTTTCACGATGGGTCACAATGTTAGTAATCAAATTGAGAGTAACACCAGAGATCACGCACTACGAAGTCGAATATGCTAACATTTGGATAAGCAGGAGCTCATCAAAATAAAATAAAATATACTGAACCTCCTGTTCCCTTTTTTCATGCACCCATAGAAGGTAAACTTTGATGCATATGTGAGAAGAAAGAAACCCTACCCCCAGGGGTTCCCATCCCCCCCAAAGCTGATGGCGCACTCCCCCCAAAACTAATATCTCTTCCCTCTTCAAAAACTTAAGTCCTCTAAAAACAATTGCCCAGTGTAGCAGTAGTTTTTATAGTACTAGTAATTGTTATTTTTGTTGTTGTTTTTATTTCCTGTAATAGTATTATAGATTGCTTGTAGTAGTAGTAGGGGCAGTAGTAATTATAAAAATCTCATTACTTTTATTAGTAGTCTTGGTAGTGTACAATACTAAATATGTTCTATAAGGATATTGAAGGGTATAAAAACTCTACACACTGTGTATGGCACAGGTATTCTTTTTTTACAATTAGTAGTATTATTTTTTCTTTACAAAATATTGATATAATTCCCTTGTACATGAAAAGTAAGACGCAAGTTACAAGTTATTGAGTTTGATACCAAAAGAAAATGTTATCCTCGAAATTAGCCTGCAAACAGAAGTGATATCCAACAAAAAACATTCCTGTAAAAGAGCCAAGTACGAGTGGCCTTAAAAAGAATTGAAATCACAAAAATAGGCGCCAAATTCTGGTGGACAACAGTTACAAACACTCACTGGCTCACTTCAAATTTAGATTTGAAACTTGGCTGTTGTCTGTATGGTTACCACTAGCTTACAATTATGTCAAACTACTTTATAATTTTCAACAGACAACATAGGCAAGTTTCAAATCTAAATTTGAAAGTGATTCCTTGTGTGTTTGTAACTGTTGTTCGCCAGAACTTGGTGCTCATTTTTGTGATTTCACTTCTTTCTAATTAAGTGGAAAATGTAATCGCACAAACAGAAAACTATACAAAATATTATCATTAATTCATTTATTATACATAATGTAGCAATTGAACAGCATTACTTATTAAGTGTCCTACATGGTATAAATAAGAAATAAATAAATGCTCCCAGCAGAAAATGGGTAAATTACCTACACAAAGCGATAAACCGACCAGCCCATCCTTTCATATAGCAACATGCGCGGTACTTCATTCATCGAGTATCGAAGCAGGGGGTACGGGGGTTCACCCCGGAAAATTTTTGAAAATTAGCTTCTCAAAACCGTGTTTTAATGCTATTCGACAGTAAAATTGTTAGTTCGAAAGTAGAGTAAAATCCCCCCCAAAATTTTTCTCAATGGCGCAGCTCGCGCCATACATCCCCCCTGTGGGCGGCCCTGCCTACCCCCAAAACGATATATGAATACAGTACCTACGTCATTAATTTGATTAAATCTTATGATCAGTGAAAGAGACCTTCTTAGAAGTAAGTTGACTGTACAATAAATGAAAGTCAGTTTTTAAATTGACTGTACAATACTTGTGATAAATTGTAAGAAAACTTTATTATCGGAAATCACAAATGGAATATACTGCATATTATCAGAATAAATTTTTGACATCACTATTCTAAAAGGGCTTGAGCTTGTCAGCCTCTTGCTTACGCCACTATTATACAGTGTTGGTTTATGTATATGCTAGAAATAGTATGGTTGAATAAAATATATATCAATTTTAATAACAGTTCTCATACTTCTGTCTACCGCACAAGCAGTTCTTCCTGTTGTTTTATTGAATGCAACAACATTCCACTTTCCCCCCTCTCTTTTCTACAAAGTTTTAACATTTTATATGTAGTTCTTCTAATATCGGAAAGCATTATTTTGTATGGCGATTCCCCCCCCCCCCCCAGTTTTCCATTTAAAACCACAACAGTCACTTTAACAATGTCATAACACAACAAACAAAAAAGACTGTCTATTGATTTTTACTACTCTTATGTTGTAGCCACTGTAAAGTAATGCAGAAAACCAATGCTTCTCTTCCCAGTAATTCATTCAACCTGTAACACGATATAAGCACAACACCGACTTCATAAAACAAACACAGTACCTCGTCAGATAGGTAATATTTTAATTAATAAAGCTGTGCAATATGCGTAAATAGTAAGATTATCCATACAAATTATAATTTAAAATAAAGTGGGTTTTAAGCTTTGGTCAGTGTTTCTTTTGTTAAAATATGCGTCAGCAATAATTGTTTTACATTAAGTAACATGTGCATGTAGTTCAGTGTTCGTAGGTTTGCTTAAGATCGGGCACACATGTTCCGGTATAGCGGTGAGGCTTACCTGTACATGTAAACCGGAGCGTGTGTGCCAGCTGCTGCAGGCCAAACAGTGAGTTGTCAGTGTTGACAAAAAGTTGATGACAAGAAAAGTCGCTAAAAAATATTCGTTGTATCCCGTCTTTCTCTCTCTCTCTCTCTCTCTTACATATACATACAGAGTGGCCCAAAAATAGGTATACAGTCCTGTATGTTTTGCAGTCAAATTGCATGGAATCTATAACATGCACAGGGAAACGGGTTTCATATTTCGAATCAGTGGGCAAACAACATATAGAAACAGCTGAAAAATTTCATGCAACAGAAAAATTGCATGGAAACTATAGCATGCATGGGAAAACGGGTTTCAGATTTCGAATCAGTGGGCAAAAACATATAGAAACAGCTGAAAAATTTCATGCAACAGAATAATTGCATGCAAACTATAGCATGCACAGGAAAACGAGTTTCAGATTTCGAATCAGTGGGCAAAAAACGTATAGAAACAGCTGAAAAATTTCATGCAACGGAAAAATTGCATGCAAACTATAGCATGCACAGGAAAACTGGTTTCAGATTTCGAATCAGTGGGCAAAAGTCGTATAGAAACAGCTGAAAAATCTCACGCAACAAAAAAAATTGCATGGAAACTATAGCATGCACAGGAAAACGGGTTTCAGATTTCGAATCAGTGGGCAAACAACATATAGAAACAGCTGAAAAATTTCATGCAACAGAAAAATTGCATGCAAACTATAGCATGCACAGGAAAACTGGTTTCAGATTTCGAACCAGTGGGCAAAAAACATATAGAAACAGCTCGAAAAATTTCATGCAACAAAAAAATTGCATGGAAACTATAGCATGCACAGGGAAACAGGTTTCAGATTTCGAATTAGTGGGCAAAAACATATAGAAAAATCTCATGCAACAGAAAACTTTTAAAAAATAGTTCCCCCAGTGTTATCAGATAAAAAAACATTAGCAACATCTTCTTGGAAGATATGAAATTAAGTTTCCTGTAAAATGCTGGTTGTTTTAAGTTCTTGCCTCAGTGGATTCATCTGACAGCACAAGAGGAGAGGGTAACACGAAGAGAAATACTGTACGTCTCTCTCTTATGCTAGGGTTCACATGTCAGAGCCATTAGCTTCGTCTTTCTGTCTCTTCTTTAACTGTCAAGTAATAAGATTTCGCATCATTTTCTTCACTGGAGCTTCACGAATATGCTGCCATTTCGTAAGATGGTGGGGGAAATAAAGCAAAGGTAAAACAAAACAAAAAAAAACGAAAAATAAAAAATTAGTAATATGAGCCAACAATGGTACGAAAATAGTGAAAATGATATTTCTTATTTGTATTTTGATTTTTTTAATATTAAACATTTATCTCTTTTTTTCATCTCAGAAGAACGTAAAGGAAGGAGGAAATAGCTTGTTATGATGCTTGGATTATCTTCATAAAAATCTTACCAAATATTTTATCCTCACAAAATCATTCACAAACTGTTTCTTTCAGAAAAAAATGTTCCGAAAGTCACACTTAGTATTCGGAGGTGTACATACAGGCCTGTAGCCAGCCCAAAAATCTATGTTTCTCAGATTTCTATTCTAATGTGCAATGTCGTGAATTGTCGTGACTTTCCTTCTTGAAGCACCTTATTCTACTTCCGATGTTTCAGTAGGTTTTGTAACTTTCACGTGTTCAAAACGTTTCGTGAATTGATTGAACCAAGCATGACCTACCATGTCGTCCTTGAAGTGATTTTCAATTATATTTCATTTTGCTATCTGATAGGACAGTCTTTGTACATCTTTCCTGGTTAGTCTAAAAATTTTACTCTCCATAAGAATAAGATAGGCTATTCGACCAAATCTTGCTAAAACTCACGGAGTTGGAGACCATCTCAGTTCTGTGATTCACTCGTCACAGGTTTTATTCACTGTGGAAGGTTGATTTCGACACTGTTAAGTATTTGAATGCTTCCATTAGTTTCATTTCCTTCTCCTTGACCAGAATTATTGCCTTTCATACCGTAGAGGAGTAGGTCCTAGTTTCTTTCTGCGTAAGGTAAGCACAATCTACATATAACTAATAAGAGGTTGTTACTAATTCCCATATTCCCACAAACGCTATATAATAAGAGGATGTAATGCTCTAATTCTCATGTTCTACCTACCTTCCTAAACTGTCTTTTGATATGTTATTGCTTATTAAATACAACCATAATTTTCTACGCCAGTCCGTACCTTATAACATGGAGTACTAAAATCTGCTTTACAACATAAAGAAAAATGAATCAGTGTCTCATGTTGTAAAAGTTGGCTTTGATAATACCGGAAACCTTACCCATTCACGTTCCCGTTTGATAACAGGTTGCAGCAGAGCCTTTAATAGAGAATAAGAGGTCACTTGGTGTTGCTTTCACTATAATGTTCTTTACTAGGGTGTATCCGTGGCAAGTTATAGCAATTCCTGTATTATAACCATCTTTAATACCACCTCCTCCTTCTCTACGGTATAATAAGATTCAATTTTCACGAATTAGATACATATAAATAGATTTGAAGTTGAAGTCAGTAAAATTAAACCATATTAAAATTCCAGATCGTTTCAAAGAAAACAGAAAAATTAGTTCCCTACATTGGTTCTCGTCATATTACCACCGACCAAGGACAAATATCTTGTTAGCACGTCAAGAATTCGGAAGTTTTGGACATCGACCAGTTTTCGGATGCGTGGGTGGACCTTCTTCACGACAAGCGTGGTTGCGGTTCTCTTTCTTTCTCTCTTTCTCTATCTCTCTTTGAACACCACAAGCGTCGTAGACTAGAATGGGTCTGAGAATGCCGAGCATAGTGGGTGAAGTGTAATGACTGAGAACTTTTCCTCTTTTGAATCTTGCTTTCCTCTACAGGATTGTCGCACTCATGTCTAGCGGAACAGACAGCAACTGCATTGCCTAAAGTCCAGCACTGTGCTTTATGGTGGGGTATCATTGTATCCATAAACAAAATTAATCTGTAATACGAATAGGATATGATTTAAGATATAAACGAATAAATCTTATTTCCATACGTGATTTCTCCTACTCTTCTGGCAAATGCTTAAAATAATAGTTTTGGAAACACATTATCAATTACGTATATTCTTAGTTTAAATTAATGATTCGTAGTGTTATAGACGTAAGTACTGCAGGAGGAAGTGCGTTCCAACTTAATCTGCACCGCACCTTAATTTCTTGAACTCATACTCCGGTTTCAGTTTCGTTCTCTTGCGAGGAATAAGGTTTAAAAGTCGCAGCTTAATCAAGCCAAGTTCGACTATAATTGTTGTAAGATAATACTTGTAGCACAAAATGGCCCATCCAATATGGACGATTTTCCTGTTAAAAGTGAACTTGTTTTTCACTATTTAGTATATATTAGAGGGAGAGAAGCGGTGTCAAACATATAGAAAATATTTGTAAAACATTTAAGATTATAACAAACAAGAATTGTTATAAAGTAAAAATTGAGAGAAAAAAAATGGAGAGCAAAGTTCCCATATACTTAACAGAACTACCGCCATCTTAACTCCTCCAACTTATACTTCTGTTGCGTACCTATTAATCTCTACAACGACAGCAGACTCTTATTGTTAAATTATCACTATATTCTACTGACGTTCATAGTCAAGTAAAAGGTCTACATTAATATCAATATAGCAACATACATTAATATATTTCTGTAACTCAAAAACTAAATACAACTGCATAAACAAGGATATCAACCAAGGGTGCCGATTTCTCTGTAAATTTGGGGGGCCCATTCAGATGAAGAAGGTATATATATGAGGAACAAATTGCATTTAAATTATGCCAAATATTGTATATTCATAAATACAATGGGGGACACATATGGGCTTTGGAGGCCCCCCCTGGGTTCCCCAGGATCGGCGCCCTTGATATCAACCAGGAATTCTTGTCACTTTCACCACATAATAAACCAATAAACCGAACAACTGCAACAACACGATTAACTAAATTTTTTATTCTTTTTTTCCCCTAACCGGTTGCTGCCCAATTTCCGCAACATTTACTAACTTAAAAGCACATATCTCTACAACACCATTTACCAGTGGCGTATTTAGGGGGGTGGCTTCCGGGCTTAAGCCCCCCCCGAAATCTTACTTATTATAGTAAAGTATATGAAATATATTGCAGAATTTTCACATTTTCAGGCAAAGCCCCCCCGAAAGTTAGCAAAGCCCCTCCCGAAACAAAATCGTAAATACGCCACTGCCATTTACCCATATTTATTTTAAAGCTCAATCTGTTTACCTCCTACGGGCACACCCTCTAGTCAAAAGAAGTCAAATGATTAATGAAAGTGAATAATTATGAAATATTTGGTGGAATGAAAATGTGGGAAGACGCTAGAACTCCAAGAGAAACAACGGATACAACAGTGTAAACTACACTTACACGACCTCGGATCGAACCGGGCACCTCTCACACCAGAGTGAGCTCTCTACCATTTAGCCACAATGTTTCCCATTCTCACAAACGTGTGTAGAAAGGTTTAATACTTTTTTTTTTTACTTAAAACAAAGATCTCAATGGACAACAAAATGGCCAAGTGTGATTTTATTTCATCTATGCATATGGATACAATTCTTTCCAAAGGGATATAGGTGGCAACATTTATGGAATAAGACTACGTAATAAGGATCATTAGTATGTAAACTGTGCATAAAACAGTTATTTTTTAAATATACTTTAAAGTAGTCATTTTCCACTGGATGCTCTGGAACGTCACAGCTTTCTGCTTCAATTCTCAATAAACTACACAAAGACAAGAAGAAACACGTAGTAAAGACACCTTTAATAAAAAGAAATGATGGTAATACGCAAAGAAGGTGTAGCCACTGGTTTTGTAGATACATTACTCGTAGATTTATTACTAACTAGCAGCGTTCACCCCGCTTCGCTGCGGTCACCCCGGAACGCAATAAACTTTGTTACTTAGATAATTTTTACTTTTTCGCTTTCAAGTGATATGATAAAAACCATAGAAGATTGCATTAAATGTTAACATTATATCGCCTGTCATTTATGTTAACCCGCCCCGCTTCGCTGCGGTCACCCCGGAAGTTTTCGCTTTCAAGTGATATGATAAAAACCATAGTAGATTGCAGTAAATGTTAACATTATATCGCCTGTCATTTATGTTAACCCGCCGAGTGACACGGTCATGCGGGTTGCATATAAATACGTTTATTTTTACCTATGATGAACTAACAAAGGATTTGTACGTTATGGACACTTGAATGGTCAATTATCTCAAGACACTGGTAATTAAAAATTAAAGTGATATGATAAAAACCATCTAGGGTCCAAATCCTAATAACCCCCCAAAAATAAAAGAAATTGGTTCAGCCGTATTAGCGTGATGAGGTAACAAAGGATTTGTGCGTTCTCTTTTATATATATAGATTGCGCCAAAATGCCAACACTTGTTTTATACCATTCCCCTATCTCGTCCCTCACCTCCTTTCCTCAAAATGTTCTCTATCTTCTCTCTTTGATCATAAAAGTGTGCTCCTATGTTGTGTAACGGCCAGTTGAAAATTACGGCTCTAAAACAAACAATATTTATTTGAATATATACCTAGATATAGGGTGTTTCAAAACAACACCAACAACGTTTAGGAGGTGATTCCTAACACCAAGATAAGTCAACAAGTATAGACCAACCTGAGTGCACAAATGCTTCCTTTCGGAGTTAAAGGTTGCCGAAAACATGAAAAAATGAACTTTAAACGTCCATAGTTCCAAAACTATGTGATCTACCGTAGTCGAGTCAAGACTTTACTTAAGACTTTACAAGACTTTACAAATTTATACCCTATCCAAAAATCCTTGATTCAGAATCCTAAGGTACTCACGCAACATTTTTTAATAGAGGAGCTTGGCTATGGGCATATAATTTGAAGTACTCATCAACTACTTCTACGTATAAAAATTGTTGCGAAAGTACTGCAGGATTCTGAAACATGGATATTTGGATAGGGCA
Organism: Thermobia domestica; assembly: GCF_964235325.1. NCBI lineage: Eukaryota > Metazoa > Arthropoda > Insecta > Zygentoma > Lepismatidae > Thermobia > Thermobia domestica. Next base: position 149,397,203 of record NC_137454.1, on the reverse strand, counting down.
CATAATAGTTGCTAAGTGGTCTTGACCTAACTACGGTAGGTCCCATGGTTTTGGAGCTATGGACCTTCAAAGTTCATTTTATCCTGCTTTCGGCAGTCTATAACTCCGAAAAGAAGCATTTGTGCACCCAGGTTGGTCTATAATTTCTGCCATATCTTGGTGCCAGGAATCACCTCCCAAACGTTGTCGGTGTTGTTTCGAAACACCCTGTATAGAAGATTGGCTTAACACCGAGTTGTAGTCATTAAATTTGAAATACGCTATTTACTTTTGTCGATGATTGTATATTTTGTCTTGAAGAGCGTCTTACAATTTTAATGAAATGAGATGCAAATAACTTTTTGGATAGATGAAATTGGTACGAACACACCAAGCTAACTTGTATAAACATTTAAATGCACAGCACTAAGCATAGATTCAAGACCTATCAGTATACATCGAGGGCTACATATATCTATATGCTACTTTAACCATTGTAAGGAAGATCAAATTTAGTGGCTTAGCGTGGGTTTCTAATTACTGGAATATATTATTTTTTAGGCATTCTGAATATTTAATTCATCATTTTTTTTATCCTTTAAACCAGAATCTGACCTGACTGTATCCTGACAAAGTTTGCTTATTGAGTTTCGGGCTCTCGTCTTCTTTTTGAATTTTTAGCCTGGGAGTTGAGCGCATGTATTATTGAAATTGAACCTGCAACTATTGCGGCTTCGAGACGAAATGTAAGGTGACGTTGACTATCTCTGACGATAAACTGTAGTGTTTAAGCTCTGTAGATATTTTATCTCATTGAAATTGGCAGCGAGCTGCTTGGCTTGTAGATGGGTGAATCATATCATCGTATTGAGTTCTGGCCAATCCCTGGTGTTCACGTGGGAAGCTCGTGGAGGTAAATTACAAAACCGTGAGTAGTTCTAAAGAGCCACTGCTTGACTTTTATTGCAAAAGTTCAGCGAAAAAATCCTGGAAGATAGAGAACTTCACGATGATACCCGGTGCTTCTTTCAGCTTTGGAATGTAGGTGAGAAGCGTAAAAAGTATTTTGGAAAGATTAAAGTTCTTCAAATGTTTCAGAACTTCCTTGAGTGGAGCGATGTCATTAGCTGAATGAGTAGTTTCCCCTGAAGATGGTGTTTGTTGTAGCTTTCGGAGTTGTGGTTTTCTTCTTTGTCCAATATAAGATGGAGAGAACCTTGAGCTGGTCAGAGAAGCCGTTCCGTTAGGAGTTGACGAGCTTCTGAATGAGAAGGCATCCATAAAAGTAGGTAGGATGGTCGCCCTTACAATTGATACATTAGTCAGTGTTGCTTTATCTTGTTTGGTACAGTTGTAAGTCCAATATGAGCCGGCGCATTTGACTCATCGAGGTTGTGCCAGACAAGTAGATTCCGAAGTACTGATACTTGAAGCACTGCAAATACAGTTTGCTTTTCAGGAGTTCTATGTGCACTTTCATATCAAGAAGTAAGCCTTTCTTGAAGATGATCGTTGCATGATGAGTCTTCTTGAGAGTGGTCAATAAGAGCGGTTCTTTTTCCGGTGTCACGGTTTGGAGTAGTCAGCTGAAAGACAGAAGATCGGGTAGTTCTTAACCTTGAGAGCGGCGTTGATATTCTGAATATTCGTGTTAATAGGCAGGTTGAGAATAATGGCTTTGATAGGTTCAACCGTTTTCTTTACTGCCGTAGTTAATAGAAGTTTGTGCCCAGAGCAAATGACTTATATGACGTCAAAGTACGCTTAAATCACACACATTTGATTTTTAAATAAGTTTTCGTAAAGAGAAAGATGGGAGCTTCTTTGCACTGGTGAGATATCAGGTGCTTTAATTTATAACTTTGATTTCGAGGGAAATCACATATGTATACCTATTTGTCGGAATACGAAATTCAGGTTCCCATAGTGACTTCTTCTTCCTCGGCACTTGAAAGAATCGCAAATTGGTTGAAAGTTGGAAGAGACTGTGATGAGGCAGGCATGGAAGTCCGTCGTGGTTTCTGTGTTGGTTAAAAAGGTGTTTCCAAACCCGTGTCTGGCTGCTTGTCAAGTGTCATCTTCTGTACTTCATGTAATGACTGGACTATAATTGCTAATGGTGGAACATTAACTTGCACAACCGTTGGAGGAATACCATGTTAAGTACCAGGGAATAATTTTCATCATGGTTGAAAGCTCTTTTGATAGGCAAGTCCGAGTGCTTCCGGAGTAGGAATTTGGTCCTCGAGTGTGTTTTGAGTACGTACTCGTCGTATCTTTTAGGCGGCAACCCGCGCACATGCTCGCCGAATGCGAAGTCATAAAAAGAAATAGCATTGCTCTGTCATCAGAAAATAAGCCATAGCAATATTATTTTTTTTTTAGATTGTTTGTAATTATAACCCTACTCTGAAAAATTTTCTCATTGTATACGAGTAGATATACACAGCACACACAGAGAAATTTCTGAAGAATTCTAATGCGTGCAATGTTCCAGAAAAATAAACCCTAACCTACTTTTTGGGCAAAAAATTAATATATGAAAGACCTAGTCTCATTTTCGGAGAAACATGATAACAGAGCATTGTCTAAAATATCGTCCGTATTGTAGGGAAGTTGATATTTAACTGTCATCTTGACGGATTAATATTCTGTATCATCCAAAATCATTATTTACAGTATACTATTGCATTATTCTCTTTACTGAGCGAAAGGGGTGCTTTCATAGCTTCTCTGGATGATACGTATATGATCAAATACCATAAGTACTATTTTATCCAGTGTGAACTCACATCTCAAGGAGGGCGTAGATATAGCTCTATAACCTCTTCCCTTTGAATCTACACAGCGCATTGATCACTTAGTCCCCTCCCATCAAGCAAAGTAAACAGTTTCTGATTTTAATATTCATCTAAAACATTATATAGAAACTAGATTATTCGCGATTGTTATGCAGTTTCATCTAGCACTTTATCTCATCTGCCAACACAGACGAAAAGAGTATAATTCCTCGTATATTTAGCAACGAAATTTTCTTTGTCGGGAAAGACATGATAACAAAAAAATACTTTATTTTTGCCACGCTATCTTTCTGTGTACGTAAAAGACTCCCCTGTTGATTCTTAGATTAGGAATTTATACATAGGGATAGATGTGAAGAGAGAGAGAGAGAGAGAAAGTAGAACATTAGAGGAAAAGAAAAGATAGAAAACTGAAGTATGGTTGCCAGTGGAAAAGCATTAGATTTTCAGAGTCGGGTGGGGTTTAGGGGGGTAAGAAAGGAGGTAGAATGGGGTAAACAGGAAATGACTAGACTGAACGAGAAGAAGGAATTTTCTCCTTTTCTGTTTAATTCTATACACGTAGCGGTGGTGCTGATTACGTTTGCAGCCGTGCAATTGTTCCTAATTACACCTGTTAATTCCCAGCTCGACCGCACTGCTTAGCAACGCCACTTCCGACGGATAACAATTTTACGATGTTCTCTTCCTTTTCGTCTGTATCTCGAGCCTTTTTTTAAGGTGTGTTTTTCATTCCGCTTTTTTTTTCTCTCTCTCTCTCTCACTCACTGCGAATTTCCCTGCGATCCAAACTGCCTGGTTTTCCCCTACGCTAGGTTCGATGGTTGTGTGTTGCAATTTCATTCCCCCCAAGAGTTTCCTGTTTTTCGCGATACCTTTTTATGTGTGCATGTGTTTGTGTGACTGTGTCTGTGTGTTTAGGTGTGTGTGTGTGTGTGTATGTATGTATGTATGTATGTGGATCTTGTATCGCATTGAGCTTTCAGCAGCTGTGCGCAGTGGCGTATGGTACAACTGCAGGAAACCAAAAATATTGGTTCAGCAAAGAGGAAATGTTTCTCTAGATTGCATGTTTGTGGAAATTTTGATAAAGGAAAGAGAATATATATATATATATATATATATATATATATATATATATATATATATATATATATAAATTGCGATTAAAAAGTATTCGGCCTTGCTCATTTTTAGTAGGTTTTGACATCTGTACTAGAAGTACTCATATGATTGATTGAATATTAATTAAAGTAAAATTAATATCAATAAAATTAAACGTTATCTGTAAACATTATTTTCTACAGTTTTATGAGTTTTTTTAAGTGTCATTTTAGGAGGCGAGAGTAGTTCTAATAGTGAATAAATAAATAAAACGTGAAACATTTTTGATGAACCTAAAGGTACTAAAGTATAATGAAAAGTAAAACATTTAATCAAATGGTTAATTCTCTCTCTCTCTCTCTCCCTCTCTCATTCCCTACATACACACAGACACACACATGCTCGCTCTATCTTTGTCTTTTTTTATGTGTGTATATTTACATGAGAAGCATAAGAATAGAAGAGGAAACAGTCTCAATCTCTATTTAAAAGTTTTTTGCTCTATATTTAAGGTTCTTCACTATCGTTTCCATCACATTTAACTTTCCATTTTTATTTTTTCAAATGTTTAAATAGCGACAAACTTTGTGACAATTTTTGAAAGTAAGTTATTTAATATTTATAAGCGGTTTTAACAGTTATTTTCTCTATGTACGCGGCAAACAAGGTATCGTATACAGGGTGTTTCAAAACAACACCGACAACGTTTGGGAGGTGATTCCTGACACCAAGATAACTTAAGATAAAAAGTATAGACCAACTTAGTTACACAAATGCTTCCTTGCGGAGTTATAGGTTGCCGAAAACATAGAAAACTGAACTTTAAATGTCCATAGCTCCAAAACTATGGGACCTACCGTAGTCGAGTCAAGACATCACTTAGAAACTAATATGTGCGCTATCCAAAAATACACGTTTCACAATCCTAAGGTACTCAAGCAGCAATTTTTATAGAATCAGTTTTGCTACGGGCATATAATTTGAAGTATTCAACAACTACCTCTACAAAAATTGTTGCGGAAGCACCACAGGATTCTGAAACTCGGATATTTAGATAGGGCACATGCTAGTTCTTAAGTGAAGTCTTGACACGACTACGGTAGGTTCCATAGTTTTGGAGCTATGGACCTTTAAAGTTCAGTTTTTCATGTTTTAGGCAGCCTATAACTCCGAAAGGAAGCATCTGTGCACCCAGTTTGGTCTATACTTTCTGTCTTATCTTGGTGTCAGGAATCACCTACCAAACGTTGTCAGTGTTGTTTTGAAACACCCTGTATATGAGGAAAATGATATTTAAACGTTGGCGAATTTGGAATTTCGGAAGTGTTGTTGATTGACTAGTACAGCTGGGAATAAAAAAGTTGTGTAAGACTTTGAACCTTTTCTGCATGAATTTCAACTTTTCTAAAACAAAAGGATGTTAGAAATACGTAGTACATCCACAACATTGCGACACACTTTATGACTTTTTAATAATAATAATAATAATAATAATAATAATAATAATAATAATAATAATAATAATAATAATAATAATAATAATGTAAGCCGAAAGGTTTCTGCAAAGTAGTCATTCTACTTAGTACTGAGAATTGTTACTGCTGCTGCAGGTGTTGACTGGTAGAGTCTGGCAACAAATTGAATCTTACATGATTTTTAAATTATGAAATTTCGTGACCCATCAACACGCCGCGACACATCGGGTGGGAACCACTGCTTTAATAAATATTGAAGTTGGTAGTATTTAACTTTACCACTTTCCGTTTTAATAGAGGGTTAAACTCTGAGATAGAACCTAATCTTGGAAGCAGAATCTATATTTAAAAAAAAACAACTTTTTTTGGTATCTCTTACCATTTCTGTTCTGATATCTATTGACAGACAGACGGATGAACGGTGAGATAGATTCGAAATACAAGAATTTGCCATACCCAAACATTTTATAGTTTAAAAGAAAATATATATATTCTTAGTCTTTTGAAGTGAAATATAGAGAAAATGTTATCAGAGTTATCACTTAAACCTATCAACAACGCAAATAATTTTGAAATTTATCGTGTATATATATATATATATATATATATATATATATATATATATATATATATATATATATATATATAACTTGAAAAGTATTTCTTATTTGCTACGTTTTTTATCAGTAGTAGAAATGAAAATTTATATTCACTTTTTTTTATATCCGTAAGCAATTATTCTTACAGTGTGTCCCTTTTAAAAGAGCAAAATTCTGCGACAAAATTCCTTATTCGTACTCTGCTATAGGAGAATGCCTTTGATATATATAAACTCACATTCTGGAGGGGAATCAGAGGACGAAGGAATATATTCTAGTTGTATTTCTTTTGCTTTTTGACGCCCTTTCTCCTTTCTTTTCGTAATATTTCTCCCTGTAGAGTATACGTGAAAAGAGAAATTGGATGAAAAGTGTGAAGTAGCAGAGAGAAAACGTACGAGGAATGGAGGTAGCAAAGCGAAAAGTCTCACTCAGGTTCTACGTCATGCATTACTTCGTTGTACTTTTTCCTTATCTTTCTTTCTTCGTTTTCTTACGGAATGGCTTTCTTTTGGGAGGAAAACGAAAACGTGTTTCATTCCTACGTTTTTCTAATCTTTTCGTCTCTGCCTTTCTCTATCATTCCTTTTCTCAAAAAATTTTTTCTAGACCTTTGTGGTACCTCTACCACCTTTACTTCCTAGCAGTGTTACTAACTAACATTAAAAATTCTTTTCTATATTGCATGACATTGTAAGTCCTGATTGTGCCTTATGGAATAACTTAATCGAACACCAACATCAAGCAGATAGAATCAGTTACAATGGAAACATGAAAACAAATAATGATTTTGACATATTTATGCTCCAGATGCGTTCATAATACATACTTTTGTGTGACTGTATTTCGTGTTGTTATAATTGTATCTTTACCATTCTATTACTTTGTTGAAGATGAAAGTGAACTATGCTCTGTTTCCTCTTAGTTCTAAGTAGTAATAAACAAAATTATTTGTACTCCTTTATTCAAGAATCTGATTAGCTATTGACGCTTCATTGCCAAGTTTAGAGGAGAAGATTCAAGAAATCATTTAATGCATCATCAGATAATTATTGTAGGAGACAGACACAACATTCCTCTTTTCAAATCCGTAATCAGATTTTTTGTAACTTCAAATATGGACCTTGAAATAAATATCAAAATCCGACAGCGGTTGGTAATCGAGTTCCTATTTAAGTTTGGAGATATTTCATCTACAGTGGTTAATTTAAAATTGTATCATGTTTATTAAAACGAAGCTCTGGATAGAAGCAAAACACAAGAATGGATTCAATGCTTTCAAACTGGTGATTTTAATATCAGTGACAAAGCGAGGCCAAGTAGACCCTTCTCTGCAACAAAGACCAAAATTTAGCTCGTGAGGAGGATATGATCAAGAATAACTGGACAATAATGATTTATCAATTGATGTGAAGAAAAAAATAATTACAACAAACTAATACTAGACCTTAAAACACTTTAATCATTCATCAGAAAGTGCAAGACCACACACCACACGCCAGACACTGGTACAAATCGCAAGATATGGATGGACTTTTATGCCAGCTTACAGATTCCGACCGGGTTTCTTCAGGTTTTACCTGTTTGGTAGATTAAGGAAATTTCTACGCAATAGATCGTTTGGAAACGATTACAAATTACTCAAGCAAGATGTGGCGTATCACCAAAGTACATTTGTGAATAGTAAAGAACGCTGATCCAAATGTACAGAGAGGAATGGTAAATATATTGAATGATCTTGATCTGTAGGTAATAATTGTGAGTTCATATGTACCAGGTACAATTTTTGTTGTTGTTATCAATTGAAAATAGTTATTAAGGGTTGTGCATTACGTATTGATTTAATTATGTACATGTGCTTCTTGACCCCGGTGAGTCAGTAGAGAATATGTAACAAATATTTAGCAGTATGATTATTCTTCATTCTTAACGTTTTCTGGAATAATGCGGGAAATCACCACTCAATTTTCTCCTAGTTTGCTGTCAGCAGAAAGAGAACATGCGCATAATGTCTTTCGCAGTTAGGATAGAGAACATACACAAAATATAGTTCTCCACAGGAAAAAAAAAACATTTGGATCTCCGGGAGGGGGATGACTTTGACAAAGACTATTGGAAGAGAGAGTAACAGTGTAGGGAGGGCCGCTATAGAAAGCAAGACAAGCAAGAGCTAAAGGTTTAGAATAGGAACATGGAACGTACGTACCAAGTTATAGGGATGGAAACTAGAAAATTTTAAAGAAGAAACGAAACAAAATAATCTAGATTTGGTAGGAATTTATAAAGGTAGACGCCAGCGAAGAATATAGAATGTTTTACTCAAGTAATGAAAAGTATGGTCATAATGGTGTGGGAATAATTGTTGTTAAGCACTTAAAATGGAAGGTACTGAAAGTAGAATTTGTTGATGATTGTGTTATGATGTTAAGATTTAAAGGGAAAAGGAAAATCTAGTGGTGATACAAACATAAGCACCGACCACTTCGCATACAACTGAAGAAGTAGAGAAAAACTATGAGAAAATAGAAGAAATTATAGACAGGGAGAAGAGAAGTACATGCATAATTGTAATTGGATATTTTACTGCAGTTGTGAGAGAAGAACAGGAAGAGATTGACCTATGCAAATATGGTTTAGGCGAAAGATATGAAAGGGGAGAATGATTTGTCAAGTTTTCTACACATAATTCACTAGTATTTGGAGAGAATTGGTATAATCAGTACGAAAGAAGATGATAAACATGGAAATTCTAAATATACGGCCGAAGATATCAAATAGACTAAGTTACAATTCAGGACAGGAATCGAAATACCTTGAAGAACGAGAAGATCCTTCCCGAGACCGACATTTTCTTTGATCATAACCTTGTGCCGACCAAAATCGTTATTCAACTGAGAAATGTAGGCAGAAGGAAACTAGCCAACAAGAAATTTAATTCTGAAAAGTTGAAAAACAAGGAAATAATATTTTTTTCATTGAGAAATTAAAAAAAAAAATAAGTATTCAAACGAGGAAAGAATAGGTGCAGGTAGTAACAGACGGTTTGAGCATCTTAAACTTTGCATACAATAGGCTGCAGAAGAAGTAGTCGGTTACCACGAACACAAAACGTTTAAGAAACCATGGGTTGCAGAACAAATATTGTAGAAAATGAGGTAAAGGAGGGTATGGAGACAGATTGATACAGAAAAGGGCATGAAGATATACAAGAAATTAAACAACGAGCTACGAAGGGAATCAGACAAGCAAGGGAAGAGTTTTACAAAAATAAAATAGCAAAACATAGAAGCATTAGAAAGAGATTGGAAACATAAGGAAATGTACAAGGGGATAAAATTTATGTACTTTCGGAGGAAACAAGGGGGTATTACAATGCCAGAAGAAGATACGGATCGGGACGTAATCAGCGAGAGAAGTGAAGTACGAGGGCCATCCGGAAAGTGGTACACGTTTGTGCAATAAAGACACAGTAGTACATATTAACAAATATACACATTTTTATTGGAAAGAGCATACTTTACACTACTTCTCCACATAATCACCAAGCAAATTGAGGCATTTGTCATACCGTGTGACGAGTTTTTGTATTCCAGCGTCATAGTCCTCCGCCGCCAGCGTATTGAGATACGTAGTCACGCCTCGTTTAAGTTCTTCATCGCTGTCAAATCTTTTTCCCACCAGAAAGTCTTTAAGCTTCGTAAAGAGATTAAAATCCGAAGGGGCCAAGTCCGGGCTATACGGTGGATGGTCGAAGGTTTCCCACTTGAATTGCTGCAGAATTTGTTGTGTTTTCGCAGCTGCATGGGGTCTGGCATTGTCATGAAGGAGAATGACGCCTGTAGACAACAGACCTCGCCGTCGATTTTGTATTGCCCGCCGTAATTTCTTTAATGTTTCACAATACGCATTAGCATTAATTGTGTCTCCACGGGCTATAAAATCAATGAGCACACCGTGTGCGTGGGTTTTCTCGGGGTTCTCCCGTTTCCTCCCACTTTCTTCATTCCACCATTTCATTCATTACTCATCATCACCGTCTCCTTTAATCTAACCGGCATAACCGTGGGACGTAAAACTCAAAGGTTTCATTTCATTTTTCATTTCAAAATCCATGAGCAGTACACTTCGTCGATCCCAGAATATGGTTGCCATGAGTTTCCTGGTGGACGGAACTGTCTTGAATGTTTTTGGTTTGGTTGGTGAATGAGCGTGATGCCACTCCATGGACTGTCGTTTACTCTCAGGTGATGCATAACAAACCCATGTTTCGTCCCCTGTAATGATGCGATTCAGGAAAGAGTCTCCTTCATCGGAATAACATCCCAGAAACGTCAGTGCTGCAGCCATACGCTTGGTTTTGTGCTCATCTGTGAGCATGCGAGGGACCCACCTTGCACAGATTTTTGAATAATGCAGATGGTCTTTGACAATTTCATGAACAATTGTTCGAGGCACATTAGGAAATTGTTCACAGAGTTCATCAATTGTGACGCGCCGATCGTTCCTCACACATTCGTCTACTGACCTCAGCAGTTCGTCTGTAATGACAGGTGGTCTCCCTGAACGCTCCTTGTCGTGTGTACTCCCCCTCCCCAGGTTGAAGTTGCGACACCAGCGCCGAACAGACGACTCGTCCATCACATTGTCTTCATACACCTCCTTTAATTGGCGATGAATTTCACAAGGTCGAACGTTTCGTGCATTAAGAAATTTAATCACGGCCCTCACTTCACAACTGGCGGGGTTCTCAATTCATTTAATCATTATAAACGAGCACAGACACAACACAGGCATTGCTAGCGTCACGCAACCTCGCACAGAGCAGACAAGCCACTGACGCGGTCTGATCTTGCCTAGCGGCTCCCCGAGTCGTCAATGCTTCATGCGGCGCAAACGGGTATCACTTTCCGGATGGCCCTCGTATTAGGAAGATGGAAAGAATATGTTGATGACTTATGTGAGAGTAGAGATGGACCGAGAGGCCTAGATGTTGAAGTAGAAAATGAAGTAGGCGAGAATGATAAAGAGTTCAGTATTCTTCGAGATGAGTTTGAAATAGCTATCCAAGATAAGGAATGGGATAGTAACTGGAATAGATAATATACCACTCGAATTCATTAAAAATATGGGGACAAGATAGAATTATTCCGACTGTACAATACAATATATGAATATATGAAACAGGGGAGTAGCCAAAAGATTTTCTGAAGATGAGTATGATACCGATGGCTAAGAAATCGAACCCAGAGAGATGCGAGGATTATAAACTATTAGCCTCATATCTCATGCAATAACATTATGCTTCGAATACTCAACAGAAAATTGTACGGAACAACAAATGCAAAAGTTAAAGGACGAACAAATCGAGTTCAAGAGATGTAAGAGCACAAGAGATGCAATTGGATTATGAAGGGATCAGTGAAAGATTCATAGAAAAGGGAAAGAAATAAATGTATTTATTGATCTAGAAAGGGCTTTTTACTGCGTGAATTGGTAATTGTTGTTAGGAGTTCTAAAGAAGGTTGGGTTGGAATAGAAAGATCGAAGACTCATAAGAAACTTATATATGAACCAACAAGTAAATGTTAGAATAGAAGAAAAAATTACAGAGAAGAGTGCAATTGGTAGAGAAGTTAGGCAGGGATTCTGTCTCACACCAACATTATTTAATATCTATTTGGTAGAGATAGTGAAACACCCTACATAATGAAGATGACATTTCGGTGGGAGGTAGAATAAATTGGTATATACGGTTTGCAGATGGTATGGTGCTTGTTGCGGAATCTGAAAAGAAAATCGATAAGCTGTTAGAAAACTTCAGGAAGGGCTGTGAGCAATATAGGATGAAAATAAATATTAGCAAGACAAAAGTCATGCTGATTGAAACGAAGTAGCCAATGTCATATATAGGCGTAGAAGCGAAGAAAATCGAACAGGTGACTAGTTCTCGATATCTGGGTAGTATTAGTAATGATGATATGAAGTGCAAACGTGAAATAAAGATAAAGATAGGAATGGCGAGAGAAGAACATAAGAGAAAGAAGAGTCTATTTTGTGGTACCTAGAATAAAGAGTTGAGAAAAAGACTCATAAAATGCTTCGTGTGGAGTATTGTGCTGTATGGGTCAGAAACATGAACATAATGAAAAAGTGATGAAAAACGACTGAAAGCTTTCGAAATGTGGGTGTGAAGTAGAATGGAAGGAATTAGTTTTGTCGAGTGGAAAACGAATTAGAGTATGTTAGAAATAGTGGAGAACAATAGAAAAGTTTTAGATATTATTGAAAAGAGAAAGAGAAACTGGTTGGGATATTGGTTAAGAAAGAATTGTATCATGACAGGCGTGCTAAAAAGTATGGTGGCAGCAAAGAGAGGGAAGGGGCGAAGGAGGCTACAATTGATGAACAGTATCAAAACAGAAAAATCGTACGTGAAGACGAAGAGGTTAGCGGAAGACCGTAAAGTATGAAAGCTTCTCATTGCTGCAAGTGACCTATGATTAATTGTTATAGTAATGAATATATTTGATACAAGTGCTTCTCTTTAGTTCGTGAAGAACACGAGGGTTTTGATTTCACCACAGAACTTAGAAATCATTAAAACAGCCATCTACCCAACTTAAAAGCAGAGTAAATATCTAGTCTATTAAATTGGTGTCACAATGATGTCTATTATCGCGCATATTTATCTGCACTACATTAGTGAATAATCACCGTGTGCGTGATAATTCTCGGGATTCTTACGTTTCCTCGTACTTTCCCCAGTCTACCCTTTCGTCAGCGGCGTTGCCTTAAGCAGTTCACAAGAGCACGTGAACCACTTAACATTGTGCGTTGTTTCTTTTTCCTTAATATATTTCATAATATTCAGAATATTATTTTATCATATCGTTTCTTTTTATTATTATTATTATTACTATCTTTCCCATAACATTGCAGCCGCTTGCTTTCCCACTTACGTATATGCATTCCAGCATCACACCATGTTTAGAACAGCGTTGCGAGCGTGATGGGCTTCTCTGCGTGTAGTACAGATGGGTAAACAAGGGCAGCGGAGCGGAGGGACTGCGGTCTCCCGATGTTCAAAACAAGATTTGAATGTGCAATGTTAGCTGTAGTTAACTAATTTCCATGAACATGAATTAATATGACGCTTTAAACAGAAACGAAGAATAAACTTTTCCAATTGAAAATAGAATAACATAGTATTATACAACTTATTTTCTCAAGCAGTTATCTGAAATACAGATAACTGATTGAGCGAATGAGTTATATAATACTATGTTATACTATGGCATAGTATGTCATATAATACTATGGTATTTCTTTTTGTTTGAATTTCCTATAATAAAAATAAACTAAGGGAACAAACAAAATTACGCCGTTCCGAGGTTGTACGGAAGGGAGTGGAGGTTTAGAACTTTATCCCAGCGACTCTTAAGTTAACGCAGAATAAAATTACATTTGAACTGATTTTGACGTCTTTTTTTTTATTAATACGTATAATCTCCGATTTTTATTTCGGGTACGGTTTTCCTGATTAATAAACTAAATATTTGTAAGAAAAGCGAATAGCTTATGAAATTATACTGTACTTTGTAACGTTGCTACAATGGTAAGATCTTATCCGCTGCATTGTGAGAACTTAAAGGAAATTTTGGAACTGATTTTCCTATTTCAACATTATCCTTTAACGTTCACTGATTAACTTATAAATGTGTTTGCTAGTATTTATTATCTCTTTTCCATGGGTTACAGTCATATATTGCTACAATTTTTGATAGATACAGGTAGACCGTTTTCAAAAGTATAGCTTATATCCACCCTTATACCTCAATTACATCCTTGAATTAAAAGTGAATGTATGCTGAATTATAAAAATATTAGGTATTATGCCATGTATACTTCTCTATATCCTGCATTACACCCTTAACAGGTTTATAGTATTAGGTTTCACTAAGATACTCTCTTTGTACTAGTGAGGCTAAGGTTTGTTTGACAAGGAAGCATTTTTCGGAAGATTTTTTTTTTTTTTAAGCAAAATTCTTATCATTAACCTTTGTGTGGAGACTTATGTTGAGGGATTGCAAACAACTGTATATCATTTAGTACATTTATGGATTGTGAAAGTTTAAAAAGATGTTAGGACAAACATATTCGACCAAACTTAGCTATCATCAGGAGGTAAAAACTAAATTTTGTCGAAACTTCAAAGTTGATTTAAAGCAATAAATAGCTGACAGATTATGAAATTAAATTATAGTTTTTTTTCTTGCTTTCCTTGCCTGCCATTTGAAGGGAATTACCAACTACCCTGAAAGATGTAAAATACTTGGGACATTTGATTGGAAAAAGTAAAAGGAGCATGGTAACTGTAAGAAGTAAAGTAACACTACGCTAAATTTAACTACTGAATGCACCAGAGGCGTATCCATACGCGAAGTCCACGGGGTCCGGATCACCTCTCTCAAAACTTCGTAATTCGACATAGGATACATTTGTACAATTTCATAATAAAATGTAATTGTTTAGTACTGAAATGATTGGTGTAGCCTAAAGATTTGATCTTGCACTTTATGTGTATTTAAAAAAAAAAAATCTATCTTTCTTTTGTGAATATGGGTGGCATTTCTTAACAATTACTTATCGGTTTTCGGGTATAGAATTACACCGATTTAATAGTAATTAGACGTAGTGCCTGATGTTTCCACCTTTGGACTCATCCCAACAAAATTTCTTGGGTACGTGTCTGCTAAGCACGCCAAATATTCTATCTGAACTGGTTTGCATGATCATATTTACGAATAAGCTCGTAATAATCTTGTAGAAAAAGTCACATTTGCTCATCAAAGACATTACAGTAATCTCATTTTTTAAACTGTAAATTTTGTCTTCTATAGACTAACGTTTGACAGAGAACGTAAATACAAAATAAACAGTTGTGAAATGTCTTGAGACAACAATCCAAGAACACATGGACAAAATGTTCGTAATTAAAGGTACCTCTGCAACCGTCACAATAACTTGATGCATTGCATGTTGCTTGTACACTTTAGTAGTTTATAAAAAAGCATACCTGGCAGTTCAAGTATAGGTATGAGACAGCAAATGCCTCGATTTGATTTGATTTTAAGTTTTGCGTGTCTTTGAGCAGCAAGGGTATACAGACGTGGACCTACAGCTGAAAATGGGATCCGAACCACGTGAGCTCTCACTGGAAATTGAACTCGGGTCTTCCACGGCAAAGGCGCGTACGCTAACCGCTTAGCCAGGAGAGAGCTCAGCAGACATCTCGAGTCTAATGCAGGTACTATTAATGTATCGTTGTAAAATTGATTGTCCGTAGAAAGACATAGAATCTTCCAGTACACACACACACACACACACAAAAAAAAAAAAAAGCTAAAAAAGTATTAGTTAATATTCATATGTCCACTTCAGAAACTTAAAGTTGCTTTATTATATCAAAGAATATAAAAGTATTTAAAAAAATGCATAATTCAGAATAATCTCAGTGCATTAGTTAAGTATCAATAGAGAAATAATGGTAAAGGCTAGACTTCAAAAGAGTTATTGACAAATTGGCTGTTCCGAGGAACATTCCTGATTTCATATGCAAATGAAACGGACCATTTGTTATGAATGAGTAGTTTTTTATTATGTTCAAGTATATTGGGTTATCTTAATTGATTTTATCGTTTGCTTATTTAAAATACTGAAAGAATTATAGGAATAGAATATTCTAACGGCTGTGAACAACCGAAAAATTATGTCACGAGACATAATCCCTGAAGCCATCACTTTCCTAGACGAAACGTTTTTGCTAATTGATAATTGTGAATGTTTCGGAAAATGTGAAGGCACGGTCTGTTGTTTCGTCTGAAGATTAAGGTGATGGATACCAAGATTCCACTATAACAATTATGGAATAAAAGATTCAAGGATATTGTTGAAAAAAAAAACACAGATCGATAGTTACAATCCTTGCACTGTACTCTTTCTTTTACCGGTATCACGAGTGACACCCAACAGCAAACTTCTGCCAGAGATTCAAATGTTCAGCTAAAACAAGAAATAATGTCATATGTTATAACAATCTCCACTGGCCTAATAGCCACCACGCATGCCTTTGAAACACGTCGTCCCAGGTTCGATTACAGATGGAAGAGGATTGAACGTTGTACACATTATGGTAGAGTTTCATGATTTTTAAAGTATATTACTATAATGTTGATTAATATATATATATATATAACTGAGAAGTGTCCTCTGCCCTCAAATGATGTCCATGATTATCAGTTATTTGGAAATAAAACTTAAAGAAATTTGTGTCATGTTCTTGTTCCTACCTTCGTCCTCTCTAATGAAAATACTCCCTATATTTGGCAACACTTGTATAAGGATGTTTTTTTCTTTTCTCTTATCATTCTCTCTTCTTTCTCTCTTTCTTCTTTTTCTGTTCGTATAAGGAGGAAGGGTTCGAGTACAAAGAAAAGCAGACTTTATTTTAGGTTAGATCTCGTATTGCAAAAAAAAAAAAAAAAAAAATTTAAAAAGAAAAAAAATGTCTGAAGCGAGAAGAGTAAATCATTTGGGATATCGGACGTGACTGGACCAATGAAATGCAATATTCTTATTAATCTTACTTTTTCTTTGGTTGGTTTCTTTCTATGGGGAATAATGTTTTACGTTTTCTTTTCCATTCCCTAAAATTTCTTCCTTTCTTTCTCATCTGCTTGAAAAAGAAATGCACCACTGCGTTAATAGACCTAAAAAAAAAAGATCCTCCTACGCCAAATTTTTCTCGATTAATTGATTGGTATCTACGTCCTTTGTCAGTAGCGAGGATTTTAAGAAGGAAAACGTTTAAAGTGGGTTTAAAGGAAGGGAAGGAAGGAGTTTAAAGTGGGATTTGAACTTCTAAAGTACGTTCAATGTTGTCCCACCGAGAGTCCAATCCGGGGCTTCGTGCACTAATGGCATGACCTCTAGTCTTATAGACGAAGGATAAGGGCCAAATAATTTCGACTTTTATAGCAACAATCCCATGAACTAAGTGACTTATATTTAAAATAGTGCAGGAGTTTGGCTTGTATGGCGTTATATTTCCTCAATTAATATTGAAACCGGAAGTGATAATATATTTCTACCACTTCCTGTTTTAGTAGAAAAATCAGAATGGTGAAAGAATATTTTCTTGGAACGCTTAGTTAGTTACAGAAAACAGCTTCTGGTTGTCTACCACCGTTTTTACTTTATAGCGATCAATATTAAAGCCGGAAATGGTTTATTCGTGCCACTTCCAGTTCCAAAAGAGGGTTGAGAAGTAAGATGACACTTATTCTTAGAATGCTAATTCAATTTGAAAAGAAACTGCTTGCCGCTCTCTTATCGTTTTTGCTCTATGTAGCTCAACATTGAAACCGGAAGTTGTAGTGGACCTCTATTACTTCCGGTTTTAGAATAAAGTTAAGGATAAGATTAAATATATTCTTGGGGACGCTTAACCGATTTCAGAAAACCGCCTCTTGTTATCTATCTCCGTTTCTTATCTATAGTGATCAATGCTAAAACCGGAAATGATTGATTTCTACCACATCTAATTTGAATATGATTTACATCCAGAAGCTGTATTCGTAATTCTTCACTCTCTATATCGTGGCCAAAATTGAGGGTAATCCTTCAAGCAGTTCTTGAGACTGTTTGTTTACTGGATGCGGGCAGAGTAAATATGATATATAAAAGAGTTTTGGTAAACGAAATTCTTTAACAAGTTAACTGTAGGTATTAGAGTAAAAACTGTAAAACATAGCGAGAAATGGTTTTCCGATATACGAAATTGTAGAACAGTTGGATTCAACGCACCAAAAGTAGGTTTCATCTTCGTCCTTATATCTCTAATCCAACCGGAAGTGGTAGAAATATACTATTTCCGGTTTCGATGTTAGTCACGATAGAGCAAAAAAAAAAAAAAAAGATAGCGAAAAGTTACTTTTCGATATGGACTCAGCATCACAAGTTCTCAGAATCTCACCATTTCACCATTTCCACCCTTAACCTAAGTGTAAAGTTCTAAAACTCACGTTTTTCTTTCACAGCAATTCGTCTGCCAGATAAAGAAAGCATAGGACGGAGTATGTTTCACTTTACTTTCATATAAATACGTATTCATACCTTCCTTATCTATGATCCATTTGGTCTTTCAAGTGCCTTCCTTTCGGAAATTTAAACAAAAATCTATTAATCCCTTTTCCACTATAATATTTGTAAGTCAGTGCATAACGTAATCACCGTTAAGTCTTAATTGTAGCTCATGCAGATGAAATCTTTCAGTTTAACGTCCAACGATTATGCCCGTTGGGCTAAGGGAGACGGATGGTTAAGGCAAGTAAATGATGATGGAAGAATTGGTGGAATGAAATGTGAGAGGAAACCCACGGACACAATGTTATCCACCACAAATTGTAAAAGGGAAAGTCGTCGTTGCCATAGAAACTACCGTTTCCATAACAACGAATCCTGTCACTTCTTGTCAGTCTAAAACTGTTTGAAGAAAAGAATAAGTCGTAAGTGGGAACCCTTCACCCCTGGTGGGGATGTTCATGAAGCTATCAGCTTATGTCTAATTACGTTGGAATATATTAGCCGTTTCTTAATTTTGAACATATTAGATTCGATCGAAACGAGAAAACTTTTTATCGGACTTCTAAAGAGAATGAAATAAAATAACTAAATACATGACCGTGTTTATTACATCTAGGATTCCCAGTCACGACCCCCTTTTCAGTTTTATTAAAAAATAGAAGAAGAAGATGAAGAAAGGAAAAGGAAAATAGAAAAGGAAAGAGGTAAAGTAAGAAGGTGATAAAGAGGAAGCTGTTACTGAATATTTTGAAAAATATGGTAAAGAAAAGTGAATAATTATCGAATTCCAATAGCTATTGGGTTAATATTTGGTATTAAGGTGATCAAGGGTAGACACATGTTAACCCATACATCCCCGATCTAGATCCATTTAACCCTAACTACCAAATTATCCCGATCTAGATCTGAGATAGATGAGAAAGTTTAATTCTACAGTTTATTCAATATTTCTACTAATATCCAATATTTGAAAAATAAACGACGAAGTTGATGGCATGTTAGAATCGACCACAAAGAAAAAAAAAATCAGAGTATTACATATTCGTAGAAGATTTTGACTCTCACAGTTCTCCCATGCTGATCATTCGTTCAGGCTACTTCAGTCCTTTTTACTTCCTTCATAGAGCCAACTTAAGTTAGTATTAACATTCAATGAGTTTAATTGATAACTACCATTAATTATAATAAATCACACATATATGTCAAAATAATGGATGCACTTAATACTAAACCTACATTTCACTCACACACACATTCATACAGGACAATGTATACTTCGGGTTGTATTTAGTTAAATTAAACTAACCTAACTACATTACTATATACATTTATTACATTTCAATAAAAGAAAAATTAGTTGGACATAACAGGGAAAAAATTTAATACATGGAAAGAATGTTTCATTAACATGCATAGAAATTCGCTAATTTTATCAAGACCAAATAACACATTTCTCTTCCTATATATATATTAAAAGTTGAATTACATAAAAGAGAATTTGACAAAAAAAAAAAAAAAAAATGAAAGACAAAAATAAAAAAATTCAAAGATCAATACATTTAGGATTCAATGTAATGAATATATATATATATCGTTGCGGAAAAAGAAAGAAAAAATAAATAAAAAAAAATATATATATATATAATTGGTTAATCATTCTAAAAAAAAAAACACTTTAGTAACATTTTATTAGGTCTCTGTCCCAAGAGGAGACATTTCGACGATTTTATGAGTCTTTGTTCTCACATCGATAATAGCTCCTTTTTCCAACTCTCTTTTCGCACTGTGGTTTGTGTCCATGAGAGTGTTTAATTGTTATTGTTTTAGCTATAGACAAATAGTCGCTTCATATCACATATATATGTATATTTCTCATTTCGTCACTCGACGCACTCAATATAAAATTTCAAAGTTTATCAAGGTTAAAAAAATTTTGAATCCAGTCACAGATATTGAGAACATATTTCCATATTCCGGTATTCACATTAAGTTATCAACTAAATTTCTCTTCATTAAATTTAAGACCAGTAATTTTCTTTATAGTATAGATCTTGTAGTCAAAAGATTCTAGTCACTGAATAGTTAAATTTCTGATCGTAGGGGAAGGATTTGTTTCAGAGTCTACTGATAGAAGATTCGTTGGTGGGGCACACTGTTTCGTAGGTTATTAATTTCACTTTGATCTTGCGAATAAATTTGGATGAGGATTAGGGTTATTTTACTTATCTTACGACCTGCTACTCGTTTTACTTACATGCGGTATTTAACATTATATTCAACTTTAATAGTTACAGACATCAGTAACCACTCAACAAAATGTAATTTATTACAATATACGCGGTAACACTATATGTCACAAATAGTTGGTAACGGTCGGGTGTCAAAAACCTATGGCAACCTAAACAAAACCAGGGTAAATACCGAGCCCATTACATACATACTCGTATATATATATATATTCATATTATTCAATACAATAAATTTTACTTTAATATCCATCGTAGTATTTTGTCGACGTTTAAATTTTACATAACCGTTCATATTCGACAAGTATTCATATTTTATAAATGTTTATATTTTATTGGCTCAAAGACAAAACAAAAACCCTGACTATCAAAATTCACTTTTTTCTCTCATAAGGTTGCAACATTGTACTTTCTATGTATAAACCCGATAATCAATAATCATTTTCAATTTACTAAAGATCCGCATATATATATATAAAAATAGTTGGTGTTATTTAGTGACATAAGAGGTGGAAATGTAACAAATTGAGCAGGCACGTAACTTTTAAAACTATGTAAGCACATATATAGATGTATATAAAAAAAAATCAATGTTATTGGAAACTAGTGGGCCCAGACTACTAATACATACACACTATATGACCAATCAATAGAAATAAAAACCAGAAATCAGTTGTCAATGGATATAATTTGTATGATCCATGAATAACGAATGTTTCTAGGAATCCGAAAGCATAGTGTACCTTCCCATCAATTTCTCCAGTGGTGGATTGAATATCGCGAAAATGGTCCCGAGATGTGCTGCAATACCTCCACGAATTGCATCCCTCGATGTCTCAGTTAGTACATACGATCGAAATAAGTGATATGGAATATTGTACATTTTCATGAGTTTCAGAAACCAAGGGGGGGGGGAAGGTTGAAAAATTAAAAAAAAAATCTCGAAGTAATGAAGACAGAGAGAGATAGAGAAGAAGGAAGACGAAGAATAGTGGCGCCAAAGACTTAAGTGAGAAGTAACTAACGCTACAAAGACGAAAGTCGAATTTCTATCTCAACAAATCCATAGCCAAAATATTCTTAACATGCCAAAAGGGTGGTCTACTCAAATACGTAGACTCAAGGAACGCCCTGCTGCCAAGGATGCAAGTTCTGTGTCCATCAGATCCCAATCCCACAAGAGTTTGGTTGTAAGATTGAAATCCGATCCCCGTATCCGGCCCAAACCAGCAGGTTCCCGGATATCGTCCGGAAGGTTAGAGAAGGCGCTAATTTAGAATTTCAAAAAAAAAAAAAAAAAAAATCATCCGACCTCTTGGAAACTAGAAGATTCCAGAATAGGGATGAAATTAGAGTAATAGCTAAGGTATCCCTAATTAGTAATTCGCCAAAATTAAAAAAAAATTAAATAAATAAACTGAATTTTGGATCGGTGATTTCAATTACCGAAACATCACCGATGGCTACCCAGCGCAGACATGCCACCGTCTGGGACGTCGTTAATTTCCCTCATCTAATTAAACTAAGAAAAGACATGAAAATACTTAAGGGGACTAGGGGTCGACGTCCGGGTACGCTAATGACATGAATATTAATTTAGTAGCAGTTAATTTAATCGGATAGTCCGAACTGAGTTATATGAACACTGCACAATAACTAAATAAGGTAAGCGACAAAAAAAAAATCTCTGAGAGGCAATGAATGTTAAAGGTATAAATGACCGAAACCTGTACTTTTCGATGATCACAGAATATAGCAGTTGGTTTTCTTAATTATCATTTCTGTCGACCTTTAGAAGTAATTCCCACATGATACTACTCTATCTATTGAAAGGCTTAAGATCTGGGGCTGTTATTATGAGGTACATAAATGCAAAGTAACACACAATTCCCAACTATAATTTACATTCAAGTAGCAAACTCGGTTGGATGAATGCACTGGTGTGGAAGTCAAAACGCGAGAGATTTTTTTTTTCGTAAACATATTCATATTTTCACTATATAAAATTCACTAGGCCTATCCATTTAAATATAGGGGTCGTCATCTCGTTCATATTATATATCATATTATTAACATATCATTACGTTCATTCATTATCTACTAATTTTCGCACGAAGTAATATTTTATAAACACCCTATTTCGTACATTTTACACGCAGGCCATACACATATCTACATTACGCAGTAATAAATATATATATATATATATATATAACTATCACAATCTATCACGCTCAAACCACCACACGATCACATTCATCGAACCACGTACTCTTTATTTCGAAGCACCCAAATTGTATTTACCTTGCAGGTTTAAAAAAAATCATACATGTATTTACGGAAAGTTAAATTGTCAATGATTAATCTATTTCTGATTTGTTGATAAAACTGAAGCAACAATGGAATTTTCGACAGCCACGGGAAAAAAGAATTTAATACTGCATTTTGAACCAAACAGTAACAGCATATGGGCTTTACTTCTATTAAGAAAATAGGTATTCTTTATTTCGGCTGATATTTCAATTTCTACTGACCCTAGCAAGCTGAAATTTTCAGTACAGTAAGATCTCATGTTATTTTATACGAAGGTATACTCATCTGAACCGAAAACCATGTCCAATGAAAGTAATTTTTGAATAAATGACTAAAATCCAACAACCTAGATCACTAAGTTATGCGATGTCGTATTGTCAACAAACAATTGAGTACCGAAACCGGACGCTGTGGCGCTGTAGTGGAGGCATAATTTACCGTGTACTGAAATCTATACTTGTACTCATTAATCAGAAATTTAATATTTACTCTGGTTTATTTCTGTTAGGAAAATGGTACTAAATTAACACATATTTATACACTGTCCAAATCGAAAATTCACACACTCACACAAAACTACTAACTACATACACCACTGCTAATACTATACATAAAACAACTAACTAAACCAAACATGCACCATTTAGTTACATGCATGTTGACAAAATAAATACTCCCTTCTGATATATACCGTCGGCTCTATTAAATTTAGAGGGGGCAAAATGAGAAAGGTAAACACTAGGTCCAATTGACCTGACCAATTGTTTACATAATGACTACCAAAAGTTGATGCCCGGGGGGCACCTTAACGAAGTTTATGGAGGGTCCCTTCCCCTAAAAGGGGAAAAGGCCCTAAAACGAACAATAACTAACCCATTCCCCCGCTAGAACCGGTTCAATTTAGAAAAGGGGATAGGAGCCCTTTTGAACTAACTTAAGCTGCCATTATGATTATTTACAGTACTATTAAACCTACTACATACATGCAATTACGAAATAAATAATAATAATTCACATTTACTTAATACACGACCAACATGCACTAATCAGGTCGTAATTTCCCTAATCCCTAATTGAATTTGAAAAGATAAAAAAAAAAATCACTTTCCTATATTGTCTATCCTATCTGGGCAGCAAACATGGCTTCCTGCAAACCGAAATCCTGAATCAGATATTTTCCCCTGGTTTTGCAGTTCTTTCAACAAAAATATGGGTTTCCTGGCTCCCGATTAATCACATGACGTTTACGATGACATTTAGTCTAAATTTTACCTGTTTTACACTCGAAATCCACGTCTTTACCAGCCAGTATAGCGTAGTTGATTTCCACGGCTGTGCTCGTAGAGTCGTTCTTGATTATTCTCATAACATTGCGCCGAAAAAGCCAGAGGTAGGAGAATTCCTCCAATCAGAACGAAAACTTTAGCCGCGGAAATTACAAAGCGAATGGAAATTTGGTAAATCCAGATATAACCGGATCTGAAAGTGACTATGGACTACTGAGAGGGGGTGAGGGAAATGGTTAGGTACCTGACTAAATTCTACATTGGTCTGAAATTAAGAAAATTTATATCCAATGACAGAACTATGTTTCGGTATGACGTCAGAATGGTAAACCTTGAAACTTTTCAACTTATATATCAGAAAATGGGATTTACACTTAATCAAAATGTAAATAAATATATTATACAGTGGGAATATGGTTATTAATGAAACCTTTCGATTCATTGTATTTAATTCGAAGTAAAGGGAGTAAATAAATTGTGTAGCTAAACCGAAATTGAATAAAAAAAAAATTACTAGGTACAGGGTGCGTAAAAAAAAATTGCCATTACTTTCAACTGTAATGGTACATTACAGTTTTCCCCGGCCCATTAACAAAATTTTGTTAGAATAACAAAATTTTGCTAATTGGGAATACTAACTAATGATGCTTGTTAAGTTAACACACTCATTCATCCCATTCAAACGTTACCAGTCACTCTAGGACAGTGTATTATATCTACTTGGGGTATTGCGCAAGTAATTCACTACGTTTATCTTCTGTACAATTGAAAATCTTTAAATTTCGAAAATTGTGAGTTCCGATACTTTTTTTTTTTTCAGTAGTGTTCATATAGCAATAGAACGGACAGAAGTTCTAACTGAGACATCAACAGAGACAACTCGTGAGGCTTCACTCGCCGACTAGCATTAGGATCTAGTTTCTCGACTATCACTCCCATTTAATATTGTTCTAGGCTCACCGTTACCACGCACTTGCGAAGGGACTGAATTCTGGGGTCGATTTACATTATTGTTACTATTATTGTTATTATTATTGCCCTGACTATTACCGTTCTCCCTTCTTCCGTACGTCCTGTTAAAATTCCTCCTGGTGTTATCGCCCCTGTCCGGGTTCGATGCCATGTTGGTACGGTCATAGGGACGATAACTCCGGCGATTGTTGAACATGGGCCGATTCCTAAATAGTCGCCGGCCATTATTGTTGTTTTCTGAGCCATACCCACTAGGATAACGAGATCCAGCTTGGGTATAACTCAGGAAATCTGTCTGGCAACTTGCCGTTACCTTCGTCTTCGTCGGTTTTAGAATCTTTGCCTGTCGGGCGAAGTATCGTTTTGGTGGACCACCAACTTCCTTACCGCACAAGGCAGCTAACCGTGAGGTGACTTCTCGCACCGTTTGGCACAAGTGGGACGCTATGGCCCGGGACTCATCAGGTGGAAGAGCGTTAACTATAATATCTACCAGTTCGGCCTGAGAGGGATGTTCAGCTATCTGATAATATAGTTCGATAATTTTCCAAGCATAGTCCAAGAGGGATCCATACTTGGAGCGATCATACCGGAGTGATTGTAAGTTTCTTTTTTGGAGTCGTTCGATGTGCTCATTACAATATTCTTCTTTGAAAAGAATCAAAAAATCACCGAACGTCCGGATTTGGTATTTAACCGAGGCAAACCATGCGCCCGAAGCGGCGATCAAACATTTTTCAACTATTTGTAGGCGTTCTCCATCAGTAAGTTTGTACATGTCTAGATATTGCTGCAATCTTCGCAGAAAAACTCTAGGTAACCCGTTAGTAATGTTCCCATCGAAAGTGGGAAAACGTTCAATATCCCGGAGGGAAACTTTAGAGCTCATACTATACGGGGCAGGAAAAGAATCTAGTGGAATCAACGCATTATCCTGAGCGGTTGGGGTTGTCACCGGATTTGTCACCGACGGAGTGGTCACTGAACTGAACGCTCCCATATGACCAAGAGAGGTTTTATAATTAGTATTGACCATGTAAGGTTCGAATTTAGGACCCACCACTGCAGTAACTGACGGTCCGGCACATCTCCTTTCCCCTCCTGGCAGCACGCTGTAAGATTGTACCATTCCAAAGGTAGAGTGAGCATTTACGCTAGTGACTGTTGTAGTCACAACACTCGACTGCATCGGTACATCGAAATTACTCAACCATGATTTCGAGGTTGGCTGATGCGGGGGACAATACATGGTTGTGTCCCGTGCATCAGGCAACACTTGACTCTTTCCCGGGAGGACGTTACTCGTTTCGGGGAAATTTTTCCCTATAGAATCGCTATCAGGAAAAGGATAGGAGATGTCAGACTTGACGATTTCCAGTTTAGTAATCTTCCCCTTAATACTATCTACCTCAGTTTGAATTCGACTAATTCTTTGATCAACCGACTCTAGTTTAGTTTCTATTGATAGGTCGGATATTACAACATTCAATTTACTTATTTCAGCCTGCTGCTGTTCAACCTTTCGTTCGATGTCACCAAATCTTTTGTTTGTACCCTCAAACCTTACATCTATTTCGTTTAATTTCTCATTTGTTTCGTCTCTGAGCTGCTCGGTAGACTGTTGGGCCTGGTATCTAACCTGCTCCAGTTCAGTAGACGTTTGTTCTTTCAATTTACTAATCGAAGAAGCAAAGTCTAAACAAATCTGGTCAAATTTGTTGTTTAATACCTCGAATCGAGCGTCGGTCTCTCGTTTCGAGGTATCAAACTTCTCATTTATCTCACGCCTTAAGTTTTCACTATTCTGGTCTATTTTAACTTCCATGTTAGTGAATTTTTCATGCATCATTTCCATCATCTGGCGAATTAATGCAGACGTGTCAGACCCTCCAGATGACATTCCTTCCTTCGGGTTTGCCGTCTGATCCCGAGAATCACTGTGATTTTCATTTTTTTCCTCATCGTCGAGGTCAGATATCTCCGCTGGAGATATTTGGCCTCGGTCCTTTTCACAGTCCTCACAATATTTTTCTATTTCGCCGGTTTGCACCTTTTCTGCATTTTCCGCAGTATCATCTAAATTGGAACAAGCAAAGTGGATCCATTTTTGTCCACAACCGGTGCATCTAATTAATCTTCGCGGGGCGCGAGATCTTTTCTCTTTTTCATTTAATGTGCATTGAGTGCACGTGATTTCACACTCGCCCTGTGACACCACAACCTTTTTTGTTGCCATAGCTTTGAGACACTTTACACTTTACAAAAGACAAGATATATATAGCAAAAATACACATATACTATAAAATACTTATTTGCTATCCAGACAAGTATTATTCATGACTTAAAGGACTCCCATTCTCTTTCCTTCCTTGAAACCCTTCTAGCGTTTAATTCTAATTTTAGAAAAATTTGGACACTCCTTCTCTTTCTCCCCCTTAGAAAAGGAAACAAAAATGACAAAGTAGCCAACGACTCTACTTATTTCATTTGACTATAAAATTTCTCTTATTAATTTCAATGTTGTAATCAATTCAACATGCCTTCAACCTCACTCTTTGACATTCTTAAAAAAAATTTCAAATCTATCGGTTGCCATTTAAAATGAGATCCGTTGCCATGGAAACAAACGTTGCCATAACAACCATTCTTATCGCGGTTCACCAATTCAAACTGATTGGCATGATAACTGGTATTATTCAATAAGCATTTTCAGATCCGTTACCACAGTAAACATGGTTACCATAGCAACAGTCTTGTCACGTGTCGCCACTTTAAAACTGTAAAAGGGAAAGTCGTCGTTGCCATAGAAACTACCGTTTCCATAACAACGAATCCTGTCACTTCTTGTCAGTCTAAAACTGTTTGAAGAAAAGAATAAGTCGTAAGTGGGAACCCTTCACCCCTGGTGGGGATGTTCATGAAGCTATCAGCTTATGTCTAATTACGTTGGAATATATTAGCCGTTTCTTAATTTTGAACATATTAGATTCGATCGAAACGAGAAAACTTTTTATCGGACTTCTAAAGAGAATGAAATAAAATAACTAAATACATGACCGTGTTTATTACATCTAGGATTCCCAGTCACGACCCCCTTTTCAGTTTTATTAAAAAATAGAAGAAGAAGATGAAGAAAGGAAAAGGAAAATAGAAAAGGAAAGAGGTAAAGTAAGAAGGTGATAAAGAGGAAGCTGTTACTGAATATTTTGAAAAATATGGTAAAGAAAAGTGAATAATTATCGAATTCCAATAGCTATTGGGTTAATATTTGGTATTAAGGTGATCAAGGGTAGACACATGTTAACCCATACATCCCCGATCTAGATCCATTTAACCCTAACTACCAAATTATCCCGATCTAGATCTGAGATAGATGAGAAAGTTTAATTCTACAGTTTATTCAATATTTCCACTAATATCCAATATTTGAAAAATAAACGACGAAGTTGATGGCATGTTAGAATCGACCACAAAGAAAAAAAAAATCAGAGTATTACATATTCGTAGAAGATTTTGACTCTCACAGTTCTCCCATGCTGATCATTCGTTCAGGCTACTTCAGTCCTTTTTACTTCCTTCATAGAGCCAACTTAAGTTAGTATTAACATTCAATGAGTTTAATTGATAACTACCATTAATTATAATAAATCACACATATATGTCAAAATAATGGATGCACTTAATACTAAACCTACATTTCACTCACACACACATTCATACAGGACAATGTATACTTCGGGTTGTATTTAGTTAAATTAAACTAACCTAACTACATTACTATATACATTTATTACATTTCAATAAAAGAAAAATTAGTTGGACATAACAGAGAAAAAATTTAATACATGGAAAGAATGTTTCATTAACATGCATAGAAATTCGCTAATTTTATCAAGACCAAATAACACATTTCTCTTCCTATATATATATTAAAAGTTGAATTACATAAAAGAGAATTTGACAAAAAAAAAAATGAAAGACAAAAATAAAAAAATTCAAAGATCAATACATTTAGGATTCAATGTAATGAATATATATATATATCGTTGCGGAAAAAGAAAGAAAAAATAAATAAAAAAAAATATATATATATATATAATTGGTTAATCATTCTAAAAAAAAAACACTTTAGTAACATTTTATTAGGTCTCTGTCCCAAGAGGAGACATTTCGACGATTTTATGAGTCTTTGTTCTCACATCGATAATAGCTCCTTTTTCCAACTCTCTTTTCGCACTGTGGTTTGTGTCCATGAGAGTGTTTAATTGTTATTGTTTTAGCTATAGACAAATAGTCGCTTCATATCACATATATATGTATATTTCTCATTTCGTCACTCGACGCACTCAATATAAAATTTCAAAGTTTATCAAGGTTAAAAAAAATTTTGAATCCAGTCACAGATATTGAGAACATATTTCCATATTCCGGTATTCACATTAAGTTATCAACTAAATTTCTCTTCATTAAATTTAAGACCAGTAATTTTCTTTATAGTATAGATCTTGTAGTCAAAAGATTCTAGTCACTGAATAGTTAAATTTCTGATCGTAGGGGAAGGATTTGTTTCAGAGTCTACTGATAGAAGATTCGTTGGTGGGGCACACTGTTTCGTAGGTTATTAATTTCACTTTGATCTTGCGAATAAATTTGGATGAGGATTAGGGTTATTTTACTTATCTTACGACCTGCTACTCGTTTTACTTACATGCGGTATTTAACATTATATTCAACTTTAATAGTTACAGACATCAGTAACCACTCAACAAAATGTAATTTATTACAATATACGCGGTAACACTATATGTCACAAATAGTTGGTAACGGTCGGGTGTCAAAAACCTATGGCAACCTAAACAAAACCAGGGTAAATACCGAGCCCATTACATACATACTCGTATATATATATATATTCATATTATTCAATACAATAAATTTTACTTTAATATCCATCGTAGTATTTTGTCGACGTTTAAATTTTACATAACCGTTCATATTCGACAAGTATTCATATTTTATAAATGTTTATATTTTATTGGCTCAAAGACAAAACAAAAACCCTGACTATCAAAATTCACTTTTTTCTCTCATAAGGTTGCAACATTGTACTTTCTATGTATAAACCCGATAATCAATAATCATTTTCAATTTACTAAAGATCCGCATATATATATATAAAAAATAGTTGGTGTTATTTAGTGACATAAGAGGTGGAAATGTAACAAATTGAGCAGGCACGTAACTTTTAAAACTATGTAAGCACATATATAGATGTATATAAAAAAAAATCAATGTTATTGGAAACTAGTGGGCCCAGACTACTAATACATACACACTATATGACCAATCAATAGAAATAAAAACCAGAAATCAGTTGTCAATGGATATAATTTGTATGATCCATGAATAACGAATGTTTCTAGGAATCCGAAAGCATAGTGTACCTTCCCATCAATTTCTCCAGTGGTGGATTGAATATCGCGAAAATGGTCCCGAGATGTGCTGCAATACCTCCACGAATTGCATCCCTCGATGTCTCAGTTAGTACATACGATCGAAATAAGTGATATGGAATATTGTACATTTTCATGAGTTTCAGAAACCAAGGGGGGGGGGGGGAAGGTTGAAAAATTAAAAAAAAAAATCTCGAAGTAATGAAGACAGAGAGAGATAGAGAAGAAGGAAGACGAAGAATAGTGGCGCCAAAGACTTAAGTGAGAAGTAACTAACGCTACAAAGACGAAAGTCGAATTTCTATCTCAACAAATCCATAGCCAAAATATTC
Organism: Thermobia domestica; assembly: GCF_964235325.1. Lineage (NCBI taxonomy): Eukaryota > Metazoa > Arthropoda > Insecta > Zygentoma > Lepismatidae > Thermobia > Thermobia domestica. The sequence goes on along the minus strand of NC_137454.1, from coordinate 149,366,499 downwards.
TTAACATGCCAAAAGGGTGGTCTACTCAAATACGTAGACTCAAGGAACGCCCTGCTGCCAAGGATGCAAGTTCTGTGTCCATCAGATCCCAATCCCACAAGAGTTTGGTTGTAAGATTGAAATCCGATCCCCGTATCCGGCCCAAACCAGCAGGTTCCCGGATATCGTCCGGAAGGTTAGAGAAGGCGCTAATTTAGAATTTCAAAAAAAAAAAAAAAAAATCATCCGACCTCTTGGAAACTAGAAGATTCCAGAATAGGGATGAAATTAGAGTAATAGCTAAGGTATCCCTAATTAGTAATTCGCCAAAATTAAAAAAAAATTAAATAAATAAACTGAATTTTGGATCGGTGATTTCAATTACCGAAACATCACCGATGGCTACCCAGCGCAGACATGCCACCGTCTGGGACGTCGTTAATTTCCCTCATCTAATTAAACTAAGAAAAGACATGAAAATACTTAAGGGGACTAGGGGTCGACGTCCGGGTACGCTAATGACATGAATATTAATTTAGTAGCAGTTAATTTAATCGGATAGTCCGAACTGAGTTATATGAACACTGCACAATAACTAAATAAGGTAAGCGACAAAAAAAAAATCTCTGAGAGGCAATGAATGTTAAAGGTATAAATGACCGAAACCTGTACTTTTCGATGATCACAGAATATAGCAGTTGGTTTTCTTAATTATCATTTCTGTCGACCTTTAGAAGTAATTCCCACATGATACTACTCTATCTATTGAAAGGCTTAAGATCTGGGGCTGTTATTATGAGGTACATAAATGCAAAGTAACACACAATTCCCAACTATAATTTACATTCAAGTAGCAAACTCGGTTGGATGAATGCACTGGTGTGGAAGTCAAAACGCGAGAGATTTTTTTTTTTCGTAAACATATTCATATTTTCACTATATAAAATTCACTAGGCCTATCCATTTAAATATAGGGGTCGTCATCTCGTTCATATTATATATCATATTATTAACATATCATTACGTTCATTCATTATCTACTAATTTTCGCACGAAGTAATATTTTATAAACACCCTATTTCGTACATTTTACACGCAGGCCATACACATATCTACATTACGCAGTAATAAATATATATATATATATATATATAACTATCACAATCTATCACGCTCAAACCACCACACGATCACATTCATCGAACCACGTACTCTTTATTTCGAAGCACCCAAATTGTATTTACCTTGCAGGTTTAAAAAAAAATCATACATGTATTTACGGAAAGTTAAATTGTCAATGATTAATCTATTTCTGATTTGTTGATAAAACTGAAGCAACAATGGAATTTTCGACAGCCACGGGAAAAAAGAATTTAATACTGCATTTTGAACCAAACAGTAACAGCATATGGGCTTTACTTCTATTAAGAAAATAGGTATTCTTTATTTCGGCGGATATTTCAATTTCTACTGACCCTAGCAAGCTGAAATTTTCAGTACAGTAAGATCTCATGTTATTTTATACGAAGGTATACTCATCTGAACCGAAAACCATGTCCAATGAAAGTAATTTTTGAATAAATGACTAAAATCCAACAACCTAGATCACTAAGTTATGCGATGTCGTATTGTCAACAAACAATTGAGTACCGAAACCGGACGCTGTGGCGCTGTAGTGGAGGCATAATTTACCGTGTACTGAAATCTATACTTGTACTCATTAATCAGAAATTTAATATTTACTCTGGTTTATTTCTGTTAGGAAAATGGTACTAAATTAACACATATTTATACACTGTCCAAATCGAAAATTCACACACTCACACAAAACTACTAACTACATACACCACTGCTAATACTATACATAAAACAACTAACTAAACCAAACATGCACCATTTAGTTACATGCATGTTGACAAAATAAATACTCCCTTCTGATATATACCGTCGGCTCTATTAAATTTAGAGGGGGCAAAATGAGAAAGGTAAACACTAGGTCCAATTGACCTGACCAATTGTTTACATAATGACTACCAAAAGTTGATGCCCGGGGGGCACCTTAACGAAGTTTATGGAGGGTCCCTTCCCCTAAAAGGGGAAAAGGCCCTAAAACGAACAATAACTAACCCATTCCCCCGCTAGAACCGGTTCAATTTAGAAAAGGGGATAGGAGCCCTTTTGAACTAACTTAAGCTGCCATTATGATTATTTACAGTACTATTAAACCTACTACATACATGCAATTACGAAATAAATAATAATAATTCACATTTACTTAATACACGACCAACATGCACTAATCAGGTCGTAATTTCCCTAATCCCTAATTGAATTTGAAAAGATAAAAAAAAAAATCACTTTCCTATATTGTCTATCCTATCTGGGCAGCAAACATGGCTTCCTGCAAACCGAAATCCTGAATCAGATATTTTCCCCTGGTTTTGCAGTTCTTTCAACAAAAATATGGGTTTCCTGGCTCCCGATTAATCACATGACGTTTACGATGACATTTAGTCTAAATTTTACCTGTTTTACACTCGAAATCCACGTCTTTACCAGCCAGTATAGCGTAGTTGATTTCCACGGCTGTGCTCGTAGAGTCGTTCTTGATTATTCTCATAACATTGCGCCGAAAAAGCCAGAGGTAGGAGAATTCCTCCAATCAGAACGAAAACTTTAGCCGCGGAAATTACAAAGCGAATGGAAATTTGGTAAATCCAGATATAACCGGATCTGAAAGTGACTATGGACTACTGAGAGGGGGTGAGGGAAATGGTTAGGTACCTGACTAAATTCTACATTGGTCTGAAATTAAGAAAATTTATATCCAATGACAGAACTATGTTTCGGTATGACGTCAGAATGGTAAACCTTGAAACTTTTCAACTTATATATCAGAAAATGGGATTTACACTTAATCAAAATGTAAATAAATATATTATACAGTGGGAATATGGTTATTAATGAAACCTTTCGATTCATTGTATTTAATTCGAAGTAAAGGGAGTAAATAAATTGTGTAGCTAAACCGAAATTGAATAAAAAAAAAATTACTAGGTACAGGGTGCGTAAAAAAAAATTGCCATTACTTTCAACTGTAATGGTACATTACAAAATGAACTTGGTCAAAGATCGAACAAGGGACCCCACGACCTTCGGTAAGCACTCTACCACTGAGCCAAAGTGCTGTCCTCCCAAATGTAGCCCATGTCTTTGGAAACCACCGGAAGTACAGTTGGGAATCGTCCATAAACACTTTCTTTACTTTTCACTTTATTAAAAGCAGAAGTGATTGAAATTTACTTCAACTTCCGGTTTCCTGAACTAACAATAAATAGCGAAAAACGCTTTGTTCATATGGAATTAGGATCCAAAAATGAATTCAGCATGCATTCTCGTTCTTATCACCTATTCTAACCGGAAGTGGTAGAAATCTACTATTACGTCAGAGAGTAGTTTCCATATCCCTCCTTATCCAACTTAGTGAAATCGGAACTGATAAATCTATCACTTCTGATTTATTGTTTGTTGAACTATAGCATCTCTTATCAGTACCAAGGCAATATGAGACGTGAATCTACAGTTTCAGCTGGAATCCGAAAACTACTGTAATACGTTCAAATTTTTTCAAGACTCTGCTAGTCACTAGAACAAGTGGCGAGAATATTGAACCCCTATGGTTTTGAAAACTCCCGTAGTTTCACATTATAAGACGGAATTCACGTACTTACTAGAGTCACTTGGTAAACTTTTCTTAGCAAAGATGGCAAAAGTAAACAAACAAACAAAAAAAAAATCCTGTAAAGTTTTGTTCACCATCTTTAGTAATGCACTTTTCAAATTATCACTAATGACTTTGTGAGTAAGTAATCGAAATTTATGCTGGGACAATAAGTTTTACTAGAAAGAAAGAAAGAAAAAATAATAACTTTCATGTGTTTGTTCCTTATAAAACCCAAAGTGCATAAGGTAGAAATGAAATTCTTCTTTCACGTATAACCTTTTGTCATTTTAGTTTCCTTACTTTTGCTCTCTATTTTTTTTTATTTGTTTGAAAGAAAACTATATAAAGCTGTTTCTAACTAAACTTCTTTCCCCCGAAAAATCATTTACTTATCTCTTCTTCCTCTTCCTTTTTTTGTGTGTGTGTGTGTGACTTCGTGGTGAAGCCGTAATCTTCTTCCTGAACTTCCATTTCTGGAATTGCTTGTGGCAGCTGAAGAACTATATAGTCTTCACTTGGCTAAAGTTTCTGAAATATTATACACACACACATACATACATACACACATACATACATACACATATACACGGATGTGTTGAGCGGGTGTGCACGGAAATAGGTGGTGGGAAATAGCGTAAACTTCAAAACAAAGTAAAAATAGCATATACATAACATACACTAAAGATCCTATGCACAACAAAAGCCAATTACTCGGTAAATGTCATACAGTGTCCACCTCGAACCTTGTTCGTATAGGTGTCAACACCGGTCCCAGCGCTCACGGCGGCAGGACACAACTGACCAGGGCCTGCACTAAGTGCTCCGAGTGGGTCCTGGACCTCAAACCGTTGCACTGAGGACCAGAACCATAGAAGTCAATTGTGGAAAACTGAAATTACTAACACGGCTTAGGATCAATAAGGAAATCAAAGTTTGCGTGATCGCAGAAAAGTGAATGGGTGTTGTAGTGTGCAGTGTGGTGATAGTGGTATGTTGTTTTTATTACGGAAAAGTTGTGTTTTTACATACAGGAGTGTGTAGTGCTTATTTAAGCGTGCAATATTTAAATGTAAGTGTACAATAATGATGCTGAGTTCAGTGGTGCAAATATTATCATCCTCTATTAGAAGAATGTAGTAAAAATTTATTTAAAAAAAATCACACAGGAGGAAACCTAAATTTAAAAAATGTCAAAAATAAAAAGAACAAAATAAAATAGGTGGAAAGCCTATCATACAGGTGAAACCTAAATCCAATGAATATGATACAAAAAATAGGTGGCAGGTTATTATATAGGTGGAAAGCCTATCATACAGGTGGAAGGCCATCACAGGTGAAATCTAAATCTAATGAAGATGGTGATAGTACAAAAATAGGTGGAAAGGATATTATATAGGTGGAAAGCTAATCATACAGGAGAAACCTGACTCAATGAGGAAGATGATCATAAAAACTAGGTGGAAAGCCTATCATGCAGGTGAAACCTAAACCTATGAAGATGATGATAAACATACGAGAAGGGCTAAGTATGATAAAAGGAACGAGGATGAAACAATAGAAGACTAGAGTAAGCTAAACTTGAGTCGAGAATAGAATAGAATAGGAAAATTAGAAGATGAACAAATATTAGGTAGTTAGGAGTTTCTATTTAAAAATTTTTTTTCTTTCTTTTTTTTTTTCTTTGTTGATTTTGTCTAAATTTTATTTTGTTGTTCTTTAGTGTTGTGGTTTCGTCCATTTTTCCTATCCCTCGTCCCTGTCCTCCCTTGTCCAAATTGAAAATCAAATGAATGATGAAAAATAATAAAGCAAAGAAGATTGCAATGATGATAGCCCTGTTTCGGTTAAACTTTCAGGTGCCGAAACTGAAAGGCGCGATCTGAGTAAAAAAAAAAAAAAAAAAAATACACATATATATCTAAAATACCACAGCCAGATGTTCCTAATTTCTCAAAGTTTTCTCGTATTTAGCATTTCTCAAATTTCATTTCTCATTTCTCCTATTTTTTCCTTTTCTTTTCCATTTACTTTGTTCTGGTTTTCGTATAGCTCAGAGTTCTTTCCTATCTTATTTAGAAAGAGTCTTGTTCTGAAAATAATGATCACCCACATCTCTTTAAAAGGGGATATTTTCGCTGTCAAAATGTAAGTACTATGGTTTAGCATAGTGATTTTAATTGCCGAAAAAAAAAGCGTTCGTTTATTTATTTTTATTTATGATTCAAAAGAAAAACAAAGCTTCTTAACGAGTTCTGGTAGTCATTATAGACATTACGATGATAATTTACCATCAAACAAACATGTTGTTTTAATAAGTGAGATGTAATCTATCGACCGAAATTTTTATTCGTCTTTGAGCAATATTTTAGTTAGGCATAAATTAAAATTTAAGAGTTAATGATAATTTTACGCTGTATTTCATTCACTGGCGCAAATCCCTGGAGGATGAGGGGGACATGTCCCCTCCAATCTTGGAACTGAGGGGGGGACTGTTCTCCCCAATAATCCGATTTGAAATGTGTGTTTTTTGGGGAAAAAAACTGTGATGATTTATGTCTGATTACCACAAAGAAAACTGAGATGAAATTGATGTCCTCCCAAAATAAGCCTCAAATCTGCCCGCTTCCCAATGTTGAAGATAACTCTGCTCCCTGATCCTCCACAGGATTGTTTTTTCAACTTCTATTTTGAGCATCGCTTAACAAAAAAAAAAAAAAAAAAAAAAGTATTACTTGTTTCCCCCAATGTTGAAGACGGATTTGAACTGCTGACTTTATTAACCGTATTATGTACTGTTCTCTTGCTAATGTTGTAATCAAGAGCTTAATAAGAGATATGTCAGTATCAATTGCACCTCAATAAATACATTGTTCTCGTTGAGCATCAGGCTTTAGACTCACGTAGAAATTCATTTTTACATGTTTTCCGCTAACTTAGAATGGTTGAACCGTGACCTCAAATTTTGCAACCTTAACTTCCAAATTCATACAGTGATGGAATTTTTGCACAGTGACGTAAGTTGCGTAACAATATAATATTGGTTTTGTTACTTTAGCTTTGATCTCTTATTTGAATTTAAAGAAGATAACTAGCAGCCTTTTTACCCTATGCGACTAGATATATACTTGAGTAAAGCGGGATTATCTAGTACACAGGGGTTGACATTCACAAGTTCTAACACAATTTCAGATTTTTCACGATTATCATATCACATTTCTAAAAAAAAAAAAATTAATTTAAATAATATTAAAAACATACTTTCTTGATAAAAAACAAACGAAAATTAAACAAATTGTAATAGAAAATATTTTAAAAAATAATTGTGTTTTCAAGAAAATTACTTTCAAAAATTTTCTATTTTTGCATAACTAATAACAAAAGCATAAGAAGCTTTCTCACACACACTAACTTCATTTACGTGAGAATTGAGAAATTTATGAATTGATTGCAATGATAGCGCTCCCACACTTTTTTCAGTCATATAGATACAAAAAATAGTCAAAATAGGAAATATTTTAAAAAGTAATTTTCTTGGGAACAGATTGGTTTTTTGACTTTTTAATACATTTGTTTAATTTTGTATGTTATTTTTCTCAAAAAAAAAAGTTTCAAAACTTTAGAAAAAATATTCTTCATATTCTCGGAAACGACACATAAGCACAAATCGATTGATATTTGCTTCATCTTTAGACATTTGTTTTCCATTAAACGCTAATACAGTGGTAGAATTCAATTTTTTTCACTTAATAATTTCGCTATTCATCTATCATCCATGCTATTAGCTAGTAATAGAATTATTCTAGTTTATTAATCCAATTTTTTTTTAAATACTTTTCAGGTAAGGTCATCCCTATTCAAATTTGGTAATTCGAACTTTAGTTCCGAAATAATATTTCGTGAGTACCAACTTATTGTTTTCGTATTTATTTAGTAACGTTTCTTATGTTAAACTTCATGTAAGGATTGTTTCTAACCTGGAATATTGTTCATAATCTAGTTAAGGAAGTTTGGTATTTCTTAGGTATTAGTCTAACTAGATTAATCAATAGAATTCGAAATGAAACAATATAAAAAAATTTGTGTACTTTTACATCTGATAATGTCGAGGCTTTATCTCTTGTTCTGTGCCATCTAGCTTCCATTGACGTAGGATTAATTTATCAATTCCGACCTAGTTTTGTCGCCGAAGCCTGACATTGCTTCTATAATCATATAATAAAATATTTTGTGTGTGTATCTCTCTATCCATCTGTTTGTCATCAACTTTTCGCATAGGCAGGTTGAACTAGAGTCACCAAGACGGATAGATCTCCATCGGATCTAGTTCTGTACGAAGACCAGTTTTCAATTTCTCCACGGAGGATTTATGGGGGGATTAAGACGTACGCATAAAGAGAGATTATAAATACCCGGGACGTCAGATATTAGTGTCGAAGTCATAGTTTTTGGAGTTGCTGAGGTGAATGGTATTGCTCTTATCGTTATTCGTGTCTAGGGGCCTGAAAAATAACATGTTCAAATGATTGGTATTAGTGTCCATAGGTTTCGAGATTGCTAACCTGATCGGTGACAGTTCCGATTACATTTGAGCCCTAGATTAGGCATGAAGGAATAAGGCCGCCAGTCCGGGAACTAAGAGGAGGAACGCTAAAGGCCTTTCTTTTCTCTATTTATATATTTCTCTTATATTGACAAAGGAGGTTGTTCTTCTTGCTTGTTTTTATTTACTTCGCTAATGTCTTTACATCAAATATGAATGTTCATCCCATACGAAGAACGGGTATTTCAGTTAGTATTAAATAAATCCTATTGGAAATGAGTTACTTTTGACTCTTTGTTCCATTTGTTGAACAAAATTATACATTGTTTCTTGCTAACTACAGAACCTCTAAGAAACCGTTAAAACGTATGGAAACCGTTATAGACGGCAAAAACTCTGAATTGTGATTTACTCGATTTTAATATCTCCCAAAAGAAAAGATTCAAGAAACGTGTGTTACTTGTACGCTCCATAATTTATCATTCTCATTTTGAAAGCGGAAAATCTGTGTTTTCTCCAATTTCGATGTAGTTTTGGTTGATTCAGTCAGCAGCTACACACTGCCTCCAATCAAAATACAAATTGCTACAAAAATAATGATCCAATTTCATACTTTAATAATATTTGATGAAGCCCAAGGGAAAATATGGAAGAAAGTAAGTGCACAATACCCACAAAGTTTTTTTTAAATTATTAATTATTAGGAAATCATCACGAGATGGCTTCTAGTCAACAAAAGGAATTTTACGTTCTCCAGTTCAACAAGACTGAGTCAGTGATCACACTGCAGTATCCTTTTCGCCTGCGGTTTGAAATTGCTCCACCGTTACCAAAAGAACATTCGATGCTGATATAAACGGTTTGAAAAAAAAGGGATATTTTTCTTCATTAGGATATCGAAGACAATGCATTTTATTTTATCACGGTTGATTCTCAATGATAAAGGGACATTTTATGAACTTTCATAACATGCAAATAAGAGGACAGGAGAAACTTTGCGAAATCATGTCGTATGTGCGAGTTCACCAAAAGTAACATTTTTTGTGCAATGTTTCGTTCAAAGATTTGTGGTTCATTGTTTTTGCCGACAGCGCAGTGACAGGAGAGACGTACCTTGTCATGCTGCTACACTAGCTTTTCCCGCAACTGAAGAAGGACTCAGCTGATTTTAATTTTCAGCATGACAGGAACCCTCCTCATTGGTACACTCATGTGCGTACTTCTCTCAATGATACACTGCCACGGCTTTAGATTGGGAGCATTGGACCCCGAGACATAGACTGGCCTCCAAGATTTCCAGATATTATTGCTTGTGATATTTTTCTTTAGAGGATACGTTATAGACCAAGTTTTTGTGCCACCTTTACCTACGGACCTCGCGGAATTGACATGGATTTCATCATTGCCAATATTTTAATCAAAGTATGGAGTGAATTTAGCTGTTGTCTAGAGATTATCCGTGGTATGTCAAATCGTGTTATTCTTTTTTAAATAAACCCGTATAAATTATAGTCCCTTTACCACATTAATCTACATACTAATCAAAAGTGATTGATTGAGCGACTCGTGAGAACAAAATAATAAGCGTCACTTTCGGTTAAATTGAGTTATTAAGTGGAGCGGTTTGGGATTGAACCATAGAACAGTATGTAGGTAGTTTAATTTCAGAAATGTACTGCTAGCACATAACAAGGGAAGCTTGTTTGGTATGTGTTATTGCATTGAATTTCATGGGTATGTTGAGCCTTCAATACCAGTTTTACTCGAAAGTTAGAAAATGTGACATACCGTTGTGTTTTCGCGAGCAGCTCAATTCTAGAATGTTACTTGTACTGCATTTGTATTAGATCACTGGAATCTTAAGAGTTTTGGTAATATGACATAACGACGTACGATTTGTTGACGTTCTAGTTATCAATTATATTGATGATATGTCTTTTTATTATTTTATTCATTTAACGTGTTTGCGTTTTCTTTTTTTTTTAAATTATGAAACAAAATGCAGTATCCTGTATTAGATCTAACCATGAATAGTTTAGAATATTAAGGATTCGAAACTAGACTTGGTTATTGTTTAACAAATCGAAAATATTTTTAGGACGATTGTTATTTCCAATGTTCCTGATATAGAAATATGAATACTTTTTTTAGGTATTAAAAAATCAACAATATCTATCATCATAATATGTAGATTTTATGAATCTTGAAATTACAAGAGACATATCAATTCATTAAAACGAAAAATTATTGTACTGATAATTTCTTCCATAGTTGTAAAATTAGAATTATCAATTAGATTTGTCAATTATTATTTTACCCATGTCTTTATTTGTATTGTTAGTGTCAGATTGTAATTTTACAAGAATGTTGTGCCAACGACATTGTCAAAGATTCTTTATAATTTAAATGAACATTTTGAAAGTCTAACGTACTGCTAAGAAAGAACATTTTTATATTATAGAATAAAATATATCGTTCTGTCGTTACATAGTGTTTCAGATGTGTTTAACCTTGATTATCTGACAATTTAGGTATTTTCTAAATGATTCAATTACAAAATGTGAAAACTTTTTTCTCTCTCTTCATAAATGTAGATTGAAATTAGGGCCTACTAACTCGTAAACGACGAAAGCTATTTATTGAAACGTAGTTATGGCAATAATGTTCTAAATTCAACACATTTTTATATCCACAATGAGTTTGTTTTCCATGTATAAAGATATTATGAAATAGATCAGATTGATATTGCAGTAATAACACTTAATTTTCTAAAATTATTTGACATTTACACCCGATACATGACAAACGTATTTAACCTTTTTACTATTATGTATTGCAAATTATCATAACTTGGTAATATTTTAAAAAAAAAAGTAATTTAAAGCCGGTAATTGTTTTAACCTATAAAGCTATTGTTTGACTGATTTCCTGGAAATACATATACGCATAATACGTACTTTAAATGTTATAAGTGAGATGATATGATTTTCAACTCTTGCTTCATAACCATTTTTATAATTTTTTCCTTATTCAATTTCAATTACCAAGAAATAAAGGTAATCATTAGCAAATACAAAACGAAGAGATAAAAAAAATATTCTTTGAAAATAAAATTACTTCACTGGCACACCACGTACCACATAAACACGTTCTCGTTTCCTCAATAGATATTTGAACATTTTTGATATTAGAGACATACACACACAATAACAATACTATATTATTTTCCTACTACTTCAAAACATACAAATATTATATTATACACGTATACGTGTTAAAACAGAAAATAAATTAAGATCAGTCATATGGATGATGTTTAAAGCGTGAATTATTTCCCTCTATTATTTAAAAAAAATGAAAAATAAATATGGTAAAATTTTACGGGAAAAGTACGGACAAAAAACATGTTTCAAGTGTAGTGAGTTTTTTTGTTGTTGTTGTTTCCACTTTTTTTTAAAAAAAGTTACAATTGTCTCTTCTTTTTAAATATTTTTTATAGTTTTATTGTTTCATGTAACTATATATATATATATATATATATATATATATATATATATATATATATATATATATATATATATATATATATATATATATATATATATATATATATATATATATATATATATTGTTTATTTTGTCTTTAACTATAACTTCTTTCTTCTCGTGAAAAGAATTGTAATTAAAATTAAAAAAATAGAAAATGCAAGCCAGAGAAATACAATTAAAAAGGGAAGTTATTAATGTGTTAGTAGAAGAAAATGAGGTCATGATGATAATGAAAGCTTTCTTTTTACGTGCATTCACATGCATTAGTAGCTTATTCTGTTTTCATCCTGTCTCTGTTTTGTTTAGTCCACAGTTCATCACAATAAAACAAATTACACAACCAAAAATATGCACACTGAATTAGTTGAAATATTCTGGAGTAGTATTTCGAATTATATAGCAATATAAGTAACGAAAATCGTTATGTTTGTATATTCTGTACGGTCCCTCCCATCTGTGTGTGTGTGTGTGTTTCTTCTTCCCTCCATACGTTTTCAAATGTTCAAAATTTCGTTCTGGTACAACTTTGTACATTACAGTTCTTACCAGTTTTTATCTTTCAACATTGGGACTTTATTTATGGCTAGTTTTGGTTTCAATACTGATTTTTTTTGTAAACTATTCAGACGAAGAACACATCATGACTATCCAGAACACACTACTGAAACCAGAACTGGTTGTATAAGTTACTATTACTTCCGATTGATTTCTGCAGAGCAAAAATGGTAAATGCTATCAAGATGTGTTTGTCCCCAATCAATTCAGCATTCCAAGAATACGATCCACTTCCTCCATTGAAATTCTATTTAAACCGGAAGTGATTCAACTTAGTCATTTCCGGTTCCAACGTTTATCGCCATAGAACGAATACAGTAACAGATAGCGAGAAGAAGATTTTAAAAACACGATTCAGCGTCTCATGATAAGATATCATTACTATCCTATCCACAAGACTTTGTCGAAACAGAAAGTGGTTGAATTTACTAGCACTTCTGGTCTCAAATTTCCACAAAGCAAAAAAGGTAAGGGATATGGAGATGCTTTTTTTTTTTTTTTTTTTTTTTTTTTTTTTTTTTTTGCAATCGTTTTGTTGTCCCAAGAATATAGGTTCCATCTTCTTCAATTACTTCCTACCCAAAACAGAAGTGGTTCATATTAGCCATTTTCAGTTTCAACACTTTTTGCCATAGAACAAAAATGATAATAGATAGCGACAACGCGCTCGTTTTGCAATTGATTCAGTGTCTCAAGAGATCATATCATCAAAAGCCGCAATACTCTACCAAAACTAAAAATTTTTAAAACTTACTACTACTACCGGTTTCAATAGTGTTTTTCATAGAGCAGAAACGGTAAGAGATATATAGATGTGATTTTCTGAAATTGATTCAACGTTCAAAGGATTTGTTTGCGTTTCCTCAACTAACCCTCTATTCAAACCAGAAGTTACTTCAAATTAACGATTGCCGGTGTCAATATTAATCGCCATTGAGGAAAAATTGTAGTAGATAGCGAAAAGAGGTTTTGTGCAATTGATTCACGGTACCACGAGTACATACCATTACAATCTGCATCACTCTGAAAAACCGGAATTGGTTGAAATTTACTATTACTTCCGGTTTCACTACTGATTTCCGTAGAGTAAACGCGGTAAGGCATATCGAGATTCAATTTTTGCAATCGATTCACCTTTCCAAGAGCAACCTATTCAATCCGGAATTTGTTCAAATTAACGATTTTTAGTTTCAACTTTCATCGCTATAGAACTAAATAAAACCTAAGTGATACGGGGTACTGACTTTCTGATATGGATTCAGCGTCACAGGAAAAGGTTCTATCTTTTATCTTATTAACCTATTTCAACTACTAATAAACGTAGTACTTCATGTTTGAATATTAAATTCACATCAGCGCGTAACTTAGATTTTTTTCTGGGCGAGGAGGGGGGGGGGGGCAAGCATTAATACGCATATTTGCTCCCCCTATAAAATTTTTTCCTAGTTCTTGGGTCTCCTCTTTCCATATTTCTCCTACTCTTTAAGGTCCTCCCGGAGCCTGTGGGCCCTTCCATACGGCAAGGTCTGCGGGGCTGTTAGTTACTCCCCTGGGACCGTTCTATACGTGACAAATTAATTAAGGGAACAATATTGGCAAATCTCAAAGCCATACGAATACATATTATTTCTAGGGCTCCTAATATATATCGAAATGGCCCCACGATTCATTTTTGTTTTATTTACCTTGTATGTGCTATTTTGTTTATGTAATGTAGTGAACCTGTTTGATGCTTCATTTATGATTTCTTGTTCGTATCGTATATGGAGTAAGAAAATTTTCTCTTAAAATGGGTCCCCTCGAATGGCGGGAAGCTTCCCTGCGGGCAGTTGCCCTCCACAAGTTACGGCCCTGATTCCCATAGTTTAGAAGTCTCAAGTAGTTTCACACTGTGAAAGAAAACTCAATTGTTATCATTTATGATTTTATTTAAAAAAAAAAAAAAAAAAACTTAACGGTTTATTTTACTTTACTCAAGGGTTAAAAGAAACTGGATTAAGACGATTTAATTTGATATGAAGCTATCGAAAGAAAGATCAACAATTAAGTAAACGTAAAACGGTTTAAATTTCCAAAACAATCATTTGCATTACTAGAACTGGCGATTTTAAATGCAACATTTTGGTTTTAAAATGTGCACAATTTTTGTTTAAAAATGTGAACATTTCATATGTAAATATTCCAGCTGTGTGCCTTGTGATGTCACAGCTTACTGCTCCCATTCTCAGCAAATCACATAGAGAGAGGAAGGAGCAGACGATGAAGTTGGTATTGATAAAACTACAGCGGGAACAGGCAAACTTTATGAGTAGCGTAGTTGAAGGTTTCGCAGAACCGCTACTTTGTGGATCCATGATTGCTTGAACGTTGCTAACATTGTTTTAATCCACTTCCCTACTTCGACATTTTCCCCTCCTTGCTTCATTTATTTCTTACAGTCCTTCCTCCAATCGCAAAACCGTGCTCCTACGTTACTTACTGATCAGTTTGAAATGAGCGAGTTAGAGGCAAACGGTGCCGTAGAGAGTAGTTTTTTTTTTTTAATTTCTGAGAAGTGATCTATGAGCAATTTAAGAATACTTAATGTTGATATTAAAATTACGTAGATACTTGAGATCCACAACCATAACACGCTCGGAATTACAAATACTACAGTCAGTCAAACATCATATATATATAAAATTATGGGCCACTCTGTAGTTGAATACTGATGACTAATGAAATCGATATAAATGTCGCAGGAATAATATTAACTTATATTTAGGAGAGAAACCCGAACATTTTTGGGAAGGATTGGGACACATGATGTGGATCCAGGTTTGTTCCTGCTAAACTGGGATAACTATTCAAAGAACTCCCCAAGTTACGCTGTTTGGGTGTGATTTTTTTTTGGGGGGGGAGAGAGTTAGAATGTTCTATTTCCTTCTTTCTATCCTATACATAGAAAAATATTCCAATGATACCAGTAAAGTAGAAGAGAAATTCGCAAAGAGAAATGTAAATTTTAAAAGGAAATAGAGAAATTAATGTAAACTGAGGAAACGACGTACGAAAAATATGAAACTATTTTTAAAAATTTTTAAGCATTCTTAGTTAAATTACTTAAATTTCTTTTTAGAAGAAATTACAATTAATTTCTCATTTTTAGGAAATACTATAAAATATTTTCTTAATTCTCTAGGGAACGAGAAAAGTATATATAAATGTTTCAGATTAGTGTAAAAAGAAACCAAGACCAGAGCAAATAACTTCTTGGGTTTTGGAATACTTCCAGACAAACATAACAGCTTAATGGATGAAAATAAACTAATGTAGTATGTTCTCAAGAAATATGTGAATGAAATTAATGTAGACAGTCATTTTGACGCCTCTTCTCGATTCATTTACCAAGTTGTAGAATTATAAACACTACAGAAATAGGCATTAATGCTTGAAAAAGTTAAATGTTGCCTCTTGTACCAAATTGTACTAATTGGTAAGATTTTCAACTTTATAATTAATTTCCTTGTTAAAAAAAAATAGACACATAAAAACAATTAGCCTACCTTTGTTTAGTTATTTCTATTAGTAGTTTACAACCTTGATGTTGAATTGAAAATTTTAAAATTTTGAACGGCGCTAAGGAGACGCAGATTCTTTCCCAATGGCTAAATAATATTGTGTCTTTTTGTATGGTATATCAATTAGGTTTGGATAGGATAAATGAGAGCCTATTGAGAACGTTCACACATAACATTTTCTGAGCCTAACTAGAAGTATATTAACGACTTACCATTTCTTAAAATTATCAAAAGAGAAACTTGCTTTCAGTAATCGATAAGATGTTTGAAATGAGGCTACCGCATTTATTAGACTTCCAAACTGTGCTATGCATAATTGTCGGGAATCTTACACGAGGGTTATCTTAAAAATCACTCATGTTTCGGTGAGATGTCGCTAGCAGCGGGGCGAGCACCATTATTTTGTGCAAGGACTTCTTTCCGCTCAGTGCGCTTCCAGTTATTGTGGACGTTTTAAGTTGGCGTTGCTTTTGCTCTGTTCATAGTACATTGTTAACATGAGTGTTTTATTGAAAATTCCGCCACGTGAAGTGAGGTTGGTCTTATGACTTCTTTTTTCGTGAGAAACACTAAACCGATCGACCGACAACTGTGTGAAATTTACAGTAGATGAGCGAAAGTGGAATGAGACAATTGGTGCTTCATGTATAAAGACATCCGCACAAATGTTCACGATTAAGACCGAAGTGGCCGAATGAGCATTGTGATAGATGAATTGTTTGTAAAAATCAATGACAAAATTCATGAAAATCATCGTTTTACGATAACAAAGGTCTCGTTTGAGTTTCCACAAATTTTATGGAACACAAAGCTCAGCATGAGCTCCTCTGTGGCTAAGCGGTTAGCGTACGCGCCTTTTGCGTGCGAGATCCGGGTTCGATTCCCGGCGGGAGCTCATGTGGTTGGGATTCCATGTTAATCAGTATGTCCACGTCTCATATAGCCTCGCTGCTGAACGGGACGTTAAACTCAAAATCCACTCCACTGTTACAGGACTCAGGATCTCTTACAGGCTTTTCAATGGGAGGTTTTCACCATCTATCATATAACTAGGATCTCAAACTAATTCACTACCACTTTTTTCCTACATGAGACCTGGCTAGCCTAAATGACACAATCATGGACATTAAATTATTCATTTCAGTTTTACACATGCTGTTGCTCATCGATTTCTAGTAACATCTGTGAATTATGTAAATCATATTTCCACCTGTGACAGAGAGTTCAAAGTTGCTGCGCTTGTTATTTTGTGAAATAATACTGCAACGAAGGGCGAACTGAATATATCATGTCTTATTTCGTTAAGCATTTCCTCTGCTACATAGCTGCTTAGCAGAATTGGCGTGGGTCAATGAAAACTTGACCCACGACCCACTAACCCACCACCCACCGTGACCCACGACCCACTGACCCACCACCCACCGTGACCCACTCTGACCCACTCTGACCCACCACCCACCATGACCCACTGTGACTCACCATGACCCACCACCCACCATGACCCACGGTAACCCACTCTGACCCACCACCCATGGTGACCCACTCTGACCCACCACCCACCATGAACCACTCTCATCCACTTTGACCTACTCTGACTCACCAAAATCCATCGTCATCAACTCTGAACACGATCCACGGCCTCTTCTGAACTGACTAAAGAGTTTACAGTTGTAATAAAACAAGATTATGAAATTGTCACTAATCGAAGTTTAAATTTCTAGTCAATCGCTCAAGCACCACTCTGTTACAATAACAGTGGATCTGACCTTTACGATATAAACTGGTAAAGTGTTTGTCAGTGAGGAAATTGAAACAGTTCGAGGTGGGGGGAAATTAGTTTGTGCCTAAAATATACTTGTACTAAGAGAGTATTCTTGCAAGTGTTAATTTCTGAACGCATTCCACAAGAAACTTCTATTCGCAGGAAAATACCCCTGTACAATATCGAAAAGGTTATGGTTTCTCAGTTCACAGTATTTTCCTCACAAAAGATTTGAAAAATCAGTTGTTCATAGGGTATAAAGGTGCTCGGGTACCCTCTGTGAGAGCGTCTCCATAAAGTATGCTCATAATTGTAATTTGTGTAATCACTAAAACACCACGTTAAATTCAAGTTACAAATATGCATAATTGCAATTATTATGAATGTTTATTCAAAGTAGTTTACCTAAAGCAAAGAAGAGACTTACTAAAAATTAGGTATAAAGTTGAATACACAAATAAGCCATTAGTAATACAAGTAAACATTTTCTGTAACTGGTAATTTTCCACCTTAAAACAAACCTGAAATCGGATTTATTTCCTGTTGGTAACTTTTTGGGGGTAAATCATCCGCAGTGGAATGATGTCCATCCTTCAGCCAAGAAATAACTACAGGGGTGTAGCCACGGGGGGGCCCACCGGGGCCCGGCCCCCCAAATGAGTTCTTGGCCCCCCCAAATGACCAGCTTATAAAACATTATCGTAAGATTACCTCGCTTCAGTCATTTAAAAGTAACAAAGTTTACATATAATTGATAATTTTCGGTAAAATAGTATGGAAAATACAATTTTACCATACCGATCGAAAAATAGTGTGGTATCCAGGGGCGTCGTTAAGGGGGGTAAGGGTGGAGATCCTACCCAAAAAAGTTCTCAATTTCTTAACCAGTTGGCAAATTAAAATATCTAGTTGGCAATTTGAAGAATGCCGCTTTGTTCGTGCTGCAAATCATGATCAGTTCTTTTATAGACTTGGCATAAATTTTGTGTAGTTTCCTATCTTGAAATAAATTGATATACCGGTATTCGTTGAAAACTTCTTTACTTGTTGCAAGTGATCAGTGCCGGATTTACTTACAAGCTAAACAAGCTATAGCTTAGGCCCCCACTGTCTTGTAGGCCCCGGAAACCTGAAGAAAACTGGATATCCATTTCCAATGTATAAGAAAATCAATCAATAAAATACAAAATTTACATATACGTAGGACGTAGCAACAGTGCTTACTGTTGTGTAGGCTACTATGATGTAAGTGATGGTGCCCCTTCTGCTAGGTTACTTCCTAAAATATCATTAGTTTATCCATTTCTGTATACAGGGTGCCTACGTTCACTGGACACGTAAAGGGCCCCATTACCTTCAACAGCTTAGGGCCCCACTAAACCTAAATCCGACTCTGCAAGTGATCACACTTCACTTTTGTTCATTTGATATTCCTAAACATTTTGAAGAATCTTTAATGAAAAATCGGGAAATTGTACCACTGACAAAAGCTGAATAGAGGTGGCGTGCAAAATTAAAACAAAGACAGACAGAAAAAGCGTTTCGGTTGCAGGTAGAGCATTGGATGCAAAAGCATTTGATACAAGAGCGTATACAAGACAACACGCAGATTGTGGAGATTAATAAGAGAATAATAAGAACTAATAGGCCCATTAATAAAATAAGAACAAGTCAGTGACTAGTTAGTATAAACTTTTTACTATGTATAGTATGTAAATTTGACAAATTTAGGAGTTTTTTCCTAATAGTAAAATATCAAAGGGAACTAGATTTTGATACCAGAGTGAATATATTATGTAACCGTGTCTGCTTTGTGTGTGAATAGACCTTTCCCTTTGAACAAAAAGTGATCATATTAATACGGAGGAAAACAATAGATTATTTCAGTTGTTTTGCAGTAAGACTCTATTTACAGGGCTTTTCGAGTAGAGAGAATTGAACAAAATGTGTTTTGGGAATGGTATCACATTAGATTTTTGGGAGTGTTGTTCGGTAGAGAGAAAAGCTACAATGGATGTCAAGCAGTGCCGTGCCTTGGGGTGGGGCGACCACCCCGGGTGCAGATGTAAAGGGGCACAAACTTCGGGAGAAAAATGCATGTGCGTACACATGTATAAAATGCAAGGAAAAAAGTAATTAAAAGTGCTCAAACTCAAGAGAAAGTAGGGTTTAATTTTGAAAATTTTCTACCGCTTCGCACCAAGCAAGGTGGCGCTTCGCGGCTGATCTGTCGATCTCACCCATATGTACGGCGGCACCGTCGTATACTCTCCCCGGGCGCTGACTTACCACGGCACGGCACTGGAGTCAAGTCATTTCGTCGCTTCCACTATGAACCTAAGTCCAAGATTTCAAAAGTCACATTTTGGGGTTCAAAACGTCTGCTGGGTGGAAAAATAGGCCGGTGTGTGTTTCACTTCATTTTTATACAAATATGTTGCCTTTCCTACCTTATTTTTAATCCTGTAATTGCTTCTTTCGAAAGTAAAACAAAAATTGCAATTCTTTCTTTCTTAAGTCAAAGCATTACATATGTAAATCACAGGGCCGCAACTATGGGGGAGGAAGCGAGGCACGTGCCCCGGGTGCGTGGTTAGAGGGGCGCCTAAAAGGGAGGTTATATATTAGTATTTTATCTGCCGGTATTTAATATATTTCATCAGAGTGCGAAATCATGAAATCGAAGTGGGACAAGACGAGGACTGAAGTTAAAAAAAAAAAAAAAAAAAAAACTTTGCGCACTTTTATGCTTTAAAGTTTCGATATAGAAAGTTCACGTATTTAGGCATCCAGAAGTAGTAAATTATACAAAGTTAGGAATTATACTAGTATACCACTGATCACTAGTTCATCTAATAATTAAATATGAAATACACGTTGATTACATATGAATTACGGTAATTACTTTGGAAACTTCTGACATTTCAGTGTATTATCCCCCCCCCCCAGCAAGGATTTAGTGAGGGAATTTTGTCAAAAAATATTCAGTGGGGGAATTCCCCTGTTCCTCAAGGATTTCGCACATTGTTTTTCACAATAAATTTCACTATTTCAATTCGATAATAAATAATGAATTTTTTGTAGAATCAAATCTCATATTATAATATGAATTATAGTGCATTTTCATCTTCTCTAACGACATACATTATTCATTTTGGTAGAAAATCATACTACAAAGACATTCTCTCAGGCTTTCTCCCACTTCTCTGCCAGAGCCTTTTTCCGCACCCTACCCAACAAGATCCGGCGTTTTAGCAAACGTATTTAAAATATGAAGTACGTAGATGAGCTAAGGAGGTATTTGTGTGCAGGTTAGCCTGGTCTCTCACTGAACCCCTCAATTGAATGTTTATGAAAATTATATGTCCCTATATAATAAGCAGTAAATATAGCCTACCTTATTCTACGTTTTTTAATGCGTTTCTACAACAGATTATAGCTTTAGAGGTTCTCGTGAGGATTGGGTGACGCGGATTATCTAACCTAGCCATAAGTTGTCAAATTAGCAGTTGTGCATCGTGCATGGTAATAATGATCCTGAGTTAAGGTGTAAAATTGCACTCCAAAGTGGAACAAGGGCTGTTTGTATTCGTACCTCAGACGAGGCATGGAATGGGACGAATATGAAAATAAGGTTGCTGTAATAGATTTCCACAGGGTTGGTACAAGTGAGACTAAGATTTTCAAAACACTTTTCATTTTGTAATAAGACTTGGCAATTTTTAAAATCAAGACTTGGCAATGTTAAGTTTCATCCTCCCCCCCCCCCCCAATCTTGTAATGCTCGCTACGCCGCTGATGGTATCTCTTCCTTATACCGATCGGAAAGTAGCATGGTATACTTTTTTTGTGACAGCAGATTACACAATTTACTGCGATTTATATTTGACAGTTTGATGACAAACGTTTTAACAAGGTACTATAAATACTACCATAAAACATTGGTACTAAATTAATTTGTAAGTACAGTACATTATATTTTTATATGCTCTATCTCGTGTTTTATAAAACATATTTTTTATCAGATGGAAAATTTGATGAAAAACAAAGTTTTTATTCAATTTTTCAGTCTGGATTTCATTCGCTTTTTAAAAAATTCTACTTGGTGTAAAACAGGAAGTAAGATATAGCTGTTAATAAAATAAATGTTTGTTCAGTCACGAATAATAAATAAATATTTTTGTTAGGAAATCTTTAAGAAATTAAGTGCAATTTTAAAGAAAATCAATCTTATGTAGATAGGTTCTGTGTACAAAGGCTTAAACTGAAATAGTTACGCACAAAGGTATAACATTTGGTCCGGGACAGTAGTTCTGAGTTAAATATAATAAAAACCATCTGGAATATAATTCATGGAGAAAAAGTATAATAATAATAATAATAATAATAATAATAATAATAATAATAATAATAATAATAATAATAATAATAATAATAATAATAATAATCTTAAAAAGCGGTGCTTTTAGTTTTCCGGAAACAAACCAAAATTTTCCGGGTTTTTTCAGGCCTCAAAACACCAGCTGCAACACATTTTTTTTGGCTTGGCCCCCCTTGAAAAACGACGGGCCCCCCCTACATTAACCTGCTGGCTACACCCCTGAATAACTAGCTCGTCTACTTTGAGCTTGTCTAGCGGTGGGCCATTAACATTGATGAGCAACAAGTTAGACAATGTTTGAGCACTTAGTGTATTTCTATTATCAGTCATCTGTAAATTCATAAGGGGAAATCCCCGTTCGCACTCTGTCGGGGAAATTGATAATATTTCTACCCGATTTCTGCAACTTCTCATCGACAATCTGCTTGTTAGACTTAAGTCTGATAACGATTTTTCTTGGTCAGGTTTCAAATACTCAGCAAGAAATATCATCTCTCTATCACCATACAACATCTTTTCCATATCGACCATGTCAGTTGGCAATGTCGACCCATGTAGAACAGAAACTTCATCTACCACGCCTTTGATAGGGAATCTTGTGAATAAATTATCAATTAAAGCCTGATAAACTGATGATTTCTTATTTGTTCATAAATTTAATTTTTGTAATTACACATGAAGGTTTGATACCATTACCAAGTTCCCTCCCCCGTCTAGAAAGCGAAAGGGAACGAGGTTACTGGGAACGTAACCAACGTAAAGGGAAAAAAGGTTATCCATAAAATTATGCATAGAATCCAAACTTCAAATTTCCGTGTAATTAAGCTTACAGTACAAATTTTATGCCTATTTTTCTCACAACTTTATGGGTTGATTGCCCTGTGCTGTAAGCGCTCCATATAATAAACATAAGCTTCAGCAATTATTATAGCAGAAAGCAATGAATATATGAAGCCAAGCACTGTATTTTTTTTTTTCCGTACTGCTATATGTTACAGAATTAAATCCATTCTCTGGTTTCGTGCTCACCTTCACTTTAGGTTGGATACGATGAGAGTTGAGTTGATTTTAGTTTAGCGTCCCTTTCAGCAGCGAGGCTATATGAGACGTGGACCTACTGATTAACGTGGAATCCGAACCACATGAGCTCCTGCCGGGAATCGAACCCGGGTCTCCCACGCCAAAGGCGCGTACGCTAACCGCTTAGCCAGGAGGAGCTCTGGATACGATGAGACAAATGTTTACAAGTAAGGTTTCGGCTCACATTAATGACAAGGGTGCTAGTACGACTATTGATAATGGGAGATGTTCATCAGCAGTGAAATATCCGATTTGTATTTTGGAAAATTCCCTCAATTAGCAAAACAAAAGTTCAGATTTGAATCCATATGCAGATTTTTTTTATTATTTAAAAAGAATTTGAAAGCTGAATGAAAAATGTTCTGTACGTCCTTGGTAACCGGCTGTGCATACTATTTTACGAATATGTCTGACAAAGTAAATTTTCTATGTGTTAGGTTAAGTTAGTTTTAGATAGTTAGAATAGGGATTAGGTTAAGTATAATTTTGATTTGAATTTTCTAATGTGTATTGTCTTCAGTGTCAAGAAAATGATTCATTGTTGTGGAAGAAAATGTGAATAGGTCTGAGCTTATACAAGAGATCACCCTACTGGTATAAATCCTCTGTGCCAGCCTCACTTACACAACCTTGACCGAGAGAAAATACAAAGAAAGAAAATCAGTATACACATAGCCGTGGAAAGTAATACGTGTGTGTCGGATAGTGTCTTGTAATCAGTTTTTTTTTTTTTTTTGTAACAAAATGTGATGACATATGATTTGTTTATAGTCGATAGAAAATTGAAAACACATGAAGATTACCCACGAGATGTGGAGAGAAAATGTCATTCTAATTAATTTGTATACAAACAAACTTATTCATTCAGCTATGTCAAGAATTTTCTAAATTTCCAATCTTTGCGATTTTTTTTTTAAATTTTATTCTGTTATTTTCTTGTCATGCAGTAAACTAGTGTAAATAAAAGGTACGAGTCGAAACACAATCTTTTCTTATCCAGTGCAAAGCTAATTATTTAGAACTATGTAGTAAATTAACTTCAGTTGTATTGTTAGTACTTAGAATGTCGAGTTTTGAAAAGCAGTACGTGAACAGTGTAACGAAAGTAAATTATAGCGTCTTGAAAACACACAGAATTGATCTCACTTAGTGTGACCGGGGTTAGAATCACAGACCTGCCAGGAAATTTCACTTCGTTAATAAGATCAACAAAATTCATTTTTGGCATTCAGTTTTTTTTTTTCGAAATTCCATCCCGTTGCGCGATTTAGATTCAATTTGAGATTTTTTTTTATCTGGGTTAGTAAATACAAACATTTAGATTTTCGAAGCACTCACCGTCAGTTTCACTCTTGGGTCAGTGTCTTGTTTCGTCGGATTGTAGTTTGCAACCTATTTCGCGATGGGATGCAGACGATGAACTGCGGATCGGGATACTGGACTGCGAGTGAGAATGAAGGAGGCTTAGAAATCTTCATATTTTGGGTCAATTTGAGTTCTATTTTCCGGAGATGATTGGTGTAGTGGATGGGTCAGTGAGTGTTGACAGCTTACCCGTCTGGGCCCGGGGGGTTCGTGGTCATCAATCAGTGACACATTCACGCAACCATAGTCTTAAGGAAAGTGAACATCATACAGAAACACATCATCAGTACACTATCATCATTTTCATTTTTTTTCATCATTTTATTTATTTTCCAGCCATTTTTATTTTATGAGTTTATATATGTGTAAAAGATCTTTCTCTTACTTAGAAACAGTCTTTTCCCCTCCCTATGGAAAAAATCCTGCAGGCACCCATTCTCCATAATATAATATTAAATTTTGATTAATTGTAATTGAATTGTATTTTCAATGTAAACGTGCACTGGTTCAGAGATTATACTTATTTTAACATACCTTTTTATATTTATATTAAGTATGGCTATTATATTAGTTCATTTATAAATATATTTATTGTTGTTATGCTGTCTTTAACTCTTGGAGCTAACGTTTAGAGCTTATGAACTTATTTTGCTTTGGAGAAGAAATTTAATTTCTTTATTATTTATTTTTTACTACGTGCCCTACCCGGCTATCTAACAACCACCGTGTGGACCAACATGATTACTCATAAGCAGTGGTGTAAATCCCGGTGTGGTGTGGATGAAGGGGACATTTCCTCTTAAATCTTGGAACAGGGGGGACTGTCCCACAATAATCCGATTTGAATTGTGTTTTCTGGGGAGAAATGTGATTATTTATGTCCGATTGCCACAAAGGAAAGTGAGATGGGATTGATGTCTCTCCAGAATAAGCCTCAAATCTGTCCACCTCCCAATGTTGAAGACAACTCTGCTCCCCTGATCCTCCACAGCATTGTTTTTCAACTTCATAAATATTTTGAACATACCTTTAAAAAAATGGGATCGATCTTACCCTCTCCCCCGAATGTTTGACAGGGGGAGATTTGCGCCGCTGCTCATAAGAATAAAGTTTATATTTCTAGGTGGGCCAAATCCAATGGGGGTCAATTTTGATGGTGGGTTAACTCTGCAGCTAAGCCAGGTGCCCCAAATAATGCCAGTCCACCCCTGCTACGGAATATTATATTTGTTTTTAATTAAAGATATAAATAATATTTTTTATACGAGTAATTTTACATTTGATCATGATGTTGACACTTCTGTTTTTTTAATTTATTTTTACCCAAAGAATATTGTATGTAGTTTGACTCATCATACCACAAACAAAATGTTAAAATAAACTTTTAGAACGATTATAAATTTATCTTGTATACTTAGTATTATCGCATTATGAATTAAATAAACTTAATCTTACTTTCGAAATAAGTTATTATAATGCTTATTGTCAAGTAATATGTAGGCTTTAGCTACAGCTGACGAAAGGCACATTCGCCGAATATAGTCTCGTCTTGATGACGAAAGGTGGGGTTAGCAATATTTAAGACAAGTCACTTGATTTAACTTCATCAAATTTTATGAATAGAAACAATCCAAGAAATGTGTAGGCAATTTCTTCCATGCTAACTATGAAGAATATACTTATATTTTCCTATGAAGTCCACACAAAATGGAAACTTAAAACAAGTATTATTAGTCACAGGTGTGTACCAGGGAAACCAGGCTAAAGAGTACTAAAATGTTGAGAATTTTGGATATTATATATACACTGATTGTAATTCTCTCTCTATCGAGACTTTTTGTTATATAGTTACAAGGAAATTTTCTGTATTCTAGGACAGGTACTTAATGCCACCAGTGATGCCAAGCTGTGGGAAAATCCCATATCGTGGGAGTTTTTGACATTTTCTCGGAAAGGGATAATAAGCAGCATATGTGGGATTTTTCGAGAAGATAGAAATTTACGGCTTATTCATTTAGATATTGTAAAAAGTGACTAACACAGAGAAATTTAATTTTTAATATTATAGCATACTTGTAATTAGTATAACGTGGGAAATTCACATGTAAAATGGGATTTTTTGCCTATCGACATGGGATTTCATATTGTTTTAGGTTGGCATCACTGAATGCCACTCAATTTTTAAAAAAAAAATGTTATATTAAACATATGCTATATTAAAAATATATCACATGTTATGGTTTCCATTCAAGACAATTGTGAGAAATTCAATATGGCTAACGTTATTGTGATGTCAAACATTTTTCTCCATCCCTATTCCCCATTGTTACTTCGGTTATATTTTGCAGTGTTTACAGTATCCCCTTTAATTCATATTTTTCTGCGTAGCTGAGATGAATAGTGAAATACCAGATTCCAAAGCCACCTCTAACAGGCACGTAGCCAAGGGGGATCCGGACCCCCCTTTCGAGACTAGAAATTTTAAAAAATTAAGGAAAGATATAACAAAAAGAAACGAAAAAAGAAGAATCAGCGTTAAAAATAAAAAGATAGAGCAAACATTTGGAGATTTGTATTGCTTGCAATACATAGTGGCGAATGAGCGAAATATCCTGGAAACGTCAGGGAATTTGAAATTTCAAGAAAAGTTACGGAATTTTCAGAATTTCTGGTACTAGTCAGGAAAATTTCAAGCTTTCGAAAACATAGTGCCATTCTGTAACAGCGTAGACATTTTTTATCATAATTTTTCGTCATTGTTTCTCTGCAGCATTTCAAAAACAGTTTTCTACTGCTCCTTTAACCTCTCATTTGGAACAGATAGTAGTTGATGGAATAATGAAAACAAAAATGTTATGTGGAAAGAAAGTTCTGTTAACATTTGATTCAGCAGAGAAAGGAATGCAACTATTGTAAATTTTTTGCAAGACATTATTTAATATGTACTTCTTATAATAGTGAATTTGTGCTTTTTATAATAGTTGAGGTCATAATGAAAGGAAAATTGTTATATTTAAATAAACAGAAGAAGGAACGTAAATGTTGTAAAATTTTCTTCAATACTTTTTTATTCCTTTACTTGTTGCTAGTAAAGTAGTTTAGATTGAAGGAGCTCCTGGGCCTTCAGTATTTCATGCCCCTCCCCACATTACGAAATCCTGGCTAAACAAACCAGGATTGTGGTATAAACAATTTTCGTTTTTCATTTACTTTCCTACCGTTTAGCGAAAAACTTTGTACAATAGTGTGGTAATAAAATATATGCATTAAATTTAGTTTCTGGATAATAAGGTCCCTTAATGTGTAAAACTCAGTGTTTTCATATAATTGTGAAAATAACCAATAAGTGAGCATGTAAACGCGCCTTTGTCGTGGAAGACCCGGGTTCGATTCCCGGCGGGAGCTCATGTGGTTCGGATTCCACGTTAATCAGTAGGTCCATGTCACATATAGCCTCGCTGCTGAACGGGACGTTAAACTTAAAATCAACTCAACTCAACAAATGTGTTCACCAATCAGTGAGCATAAAGTAAACATTATGAGTGATTTACTATTTCTGTGTTTGATCCCATCCATGATTGGCATTGTTGTCTATTATTGTCCATTGTTGACATGCACAAAAATATTATGTTTTTTTTTCTCAAATGTGACCAATTTAATTTAAAAATGATTACCTAAAGCGACGCAAAACCACTTTCAAATATGATAGTATTTTTATAGACACACTACATTTGGACAATCCTGCAAAAAAAAAAGTCGTGGCTGGCTTTTTCGATATAATTCGTTAACTTCACTTATGTGTTAACTAAACCCTGTTCGGCCTAAGCTCTAAACTGCGATAAACAAAGCCACGTGAAACCAAATCTCGCTAATTTGCTGTTGGCCTACCGAAGCTTGTGCTCCTCCGCCAAATAGTTCATATGATTTGATTATTACTTTTACTATGAAGCTCCATATAAAACTGCTACATTATTATAAACGACAAAAATATAATACGAGTTATCTAATAAAACTGCAATCGAGTGTAGTTAATGAAGCAATAGAAATTAACACTGAGCATGCGCAGTAATTATGGCGCCAAGTCAACTGTGGACACGTGTTCTGCCTTCAAGCCTGAAAAACGGCTGGCATCCCGGTTCCGCGAGTGTTGTTGTGAAACATAAACAAGGGAAACCTTTACTCACTCAGTAACAATTGTTTACCAGCGAATTTCATTTTTTTTAATCTTTCGATTTTTTCTTTCTGTTCTGCTGCTGCTGTATCTGGATGTCAAAATGCACTTGTATAATTTGCTCCTCCCCGTGGGGTGTGGGAGTGATACATCACTAGCCAATCGTATTTTTGACAAGTGGAAGGATACAAATATTTTGTTTATCGGAGTTGAGAGCTTACGCTGAACAGGGAATAATTACGAAAGTTAGCATCACACGTTAGTCAAGCTTTAAAACAACGCTCAAAACGGCTTTGCATACGCCTGTGTCTTTATATATATATGTAGGGATATATATATATATATATATATATATATATATATATATATATATATATATATATATATATATATATATATATTTGAGCAAGATGAGAACAACATTTAGATTTATTTCCTTCCGTATCTTTCTCGAAATATGCATGATTTGTAGTAGTTACGGGAAATCGGGCCGTTAATCTCACAATATTTAAATCATAAAAAAGAGAATATAAAATTTCTCTTTCTCTCTCGGGCATCCAGAAACATGGACATTACATTCTATATTCCTCTTTTTTTTTTCATTCCGTATTGGCTAAATATGAATAGAAGGTCACATAATGTTCCTGCCCATTAACCACATTCACTCCTCTGGCAGGTGTAATCCATCACTTGCTTCAAAATCAGAATATGCCTGTCTATCCTGGAACTGTTCCAAACGCTAAGAGGGTTCTCTCTTTTCTTTTTTTTACGTAAATCTTTTTGAATGTTGCTGTTTTTCCCTCTTTTCTTACATGATATGCGGGATGTCTTCAAGGTCTTCTGCTCTGTTCTTACGTGTATCCATGTGAGAAAATCTTTTCAACTATTTCTTCCGGGGAGAGATTAAGGGGAACAAATACCACAGGAAAAAGCATACTCTTTAAACTTAATCCGGCTTTGAACAGCTTGTTTTCTTCGTATTTGCTTGTTTGCTGTCTCTCAATTAACCATGGCAATCCTTCAGTTTTCAGTTGTGGTGATCCACAATGTTCAGTATTTCAACTTTTATTATCACTTCAATTTTATTTTTCCTCAGGATCACTTTTGACAAAATATTTTATATCAGCATTGAGAGAGTGTAAATGAGTTGGTTAAGATCTCGTTTCCTAATCTGAAGATTCTTGGAATATGAGATTACTATCAGCTGTTACTTAATTCCAGAGTTCTCTTTTTCGAATCCCCATCTCGAATTACAATTATAAGAAATAAATCACCATTATAAGATAGAAGTTAATCTCCTGTATACTCAGGCACGCCTCCAGGATTTTTTTTTTTTTTGGTATGACAAGCACACTAGTAGATATGCATACCTTTTGATGCAAGCGTACACATAGCACATCATATAAAATAAATATTAACGCACATATCCTTATAAACTATAGTTCTATAGTATTTAATATAAACATATATTAAATACTATATAGTATACGAGAAGAAATTAGTATGTTTTGTCATGCATTTCCAAATACTGAAGACTCTTTGGAAATCCAGGGTGTAAATACCATCCTTTGTCCCGCTGTGAGCCTCCATCCGGACACCTGGCTGAAAATGACTTACTAGTTCGTGGCGTCCTCCATCGATACTGCTGGAATTCAATATGGTGTTGGCCCACCCTTAGCCTTGATGACAGCTTTCGCTCTCGCAGGCATACTTTCAATCAGGTGCTGGAAGGTTTCCTGGGGAATGGCAGCCCATTCTTCACGGAGTGCTGAACTGAGGAGAAGTATCGATGTAGGTCGGTGAGGCCTGGCACGAAGTCGACGTTCCACAACATCTCCAAGGTGTTCTATAGGATTCAAGTCAGGACTCTGTGCAAACAAGTCCATTACAGGGATGTTATAGTCGTGTAACCACTCCGGCACAGGCCGTGCATTATGAACACGTGCTCGATCGTGTTGAAAGATGTAATCGCGATCTCCGAATTGCTCTTTAACAGTGGGAAGCAAGAAGGTGCTTAAAACATCAATGTAAACCTGTGCTGTGAGAGTGCCCACGCAAAACAACAAGGGGTGCAAGCCCCCTCCAAGAAAAACACGACCACACCATAACACCACCACCTCCGAATTTTACTCTTGGCACTACACACGCTGACAGATGACGTTCACCGGGCATTCGCCATACCCACACCCTGCCATCGGATCACCACATTATGTACCGTGATTCGTCACTCCACACAACTTTTTCCACGGTTGAATCGTCCAATGTTTACGCTCCTTATACCAAACGAGGCGTCATTTGGCATTTAGCTGCGTGATGTGTGGCTTATGAGGAGCCGCTCGACCATGAAATCCAAGTTTTCTGATCTCACGCCTAACTGTCATAGTACTTGGAGTGGATTCTGATGCAGTTTGGAATTTCTGTGTGGTGATCTGGATAAATGTCTGCCTATTACACTTTACGACCCTCTTTAACTGTCGGCGGTCTCTTGTCAGTCAACAGATGAGGTCGGCCTGTACGCTTTTATGCTGTACATGTCCCTTCACGTTTCCACTTCACTATCACATCAGACACAGTAGACCTAGGGATGTTTAAGAGTGTGAAAATCTCGCGTACAGACTTCTGACACAAGTGACACCCAATCACCTGACCATGCTCGAAGTCCGTTGAGTTCCGCAGAGCGACCCATTCTGCTTTCTCACGATGTCTAATGACTACTCAGGTCGCTGATACTGAGTACCTGGCAGTAGGTGGCAGCACAATGCACCTAATATGAAAAACGTATGTTTTTGAGGGTGTCCGGATACTTTTGATCACATAGTGTATATATACAGGGTGGCCCAGTTTAATCTTTCCACGGAAATATCTCGAGAAGGGTTGAACATAAATGAACCGAATAAAATCTCAAATAGGAAATGCCATGGGGCACATCGTATATATATAAGGCCTCTTTTATGTTAACCTGTGTCGGGGGGGCATGGTGGCTCAGTGGTAGAACTCTTATCTGTGGTGCCTGGAGTCCTTGATTGGATTGTTGGCCAAGTTTGTGGTGGACAACATCGTGTCCATGGGTCTTATCGGGATATTCCTGTTTCTTCCTATAGTCTCATTCCAACAATTCTTCCGTGATCACTCATGTCTTAATCATCGACTCCCTTAGTCTAACGGGCAATCGTGGGACTTAAACTGAAAGAGTTTATTTCATTATTTAGTTTTACCGTTGTCATTTTTAGTACGAATATCTCCAATTCCATTCAAGGAGGAAGTGCAAATAGTTTGAATTTCTGTATCTGTGGGAGGACAATATTAAGATGGATCTCGCAGAGATTGGAATACAAAGTAGAAACTGGATCCAGTTAGCTAAGGATAGAAGTCAGTGGAGAGCTTTTGTGAACGCGGCATTGAACCTCCGGGTTCCATAGGCCATAGAGTTAGTTAGTTAGTATCAGCGGCGTAGCGTAGGGGAACGCCGGTATGCCCGGCATCCCCTGTTAATAAGAAAAAGTACGTATTTCATTATATATAAATTGTTTGCTTGTAATTATCACAATTATTTCCACTGCAATCTTCTGGCGCGCTCTCTCGACTTACTTTGACAAGAGGAACCTACGCATGCGCGTCGCTCAGATGCACATTTTCTGTTTTTCCTCCTGTCGTATGCTATTTTCCTCGGGCTTCCAGGCCTATTGAAAGCATCGGGGTTTTCGTCTGCTTTCTGTTGAATGCGCATGCACAATACTTCCCTTCTCACTCCTTCTCATCCCTTGCAACCCTACATTTGCTTTAGATATACGCTGGCATATTCAAGTATTTCCAACTGTATATATTTTGAACTAAGCTATAGTTTCTGAACAGAACGTACGAGCCCTAATATAAAAGAAATAGAACAAAACGGAAATGGTTAGTTCAACGCATTTTTGAAGCATGCCGGTTATGTAAATAATAGTATTAAAATAGTTATGCCTTAATCGTAACTAAATGCATCGTAATTGTAATCTTCATCGTAAAGGAGCTCACAGACACAGGCATAAATTTAAAGCATTCTGTAGAATTACGGTCACCGATCTGGTAGGACAAGAGAGCTACCACTCCCCGTCACTCGCAAAGATTGTGCCAGAGCCCTTCAGTCACTGGCACAAATCTCGGGAACATAAGGGGAACATGTTCCCTACAATCTTTTCCACCCCCCCCAATAATCCGATTTGAGATTGTGATGATGATGATTTCTATCCGACTGCCACAAAGGAAACTGATGTCCTTTGACTTGTTTCATTTTAAAAAAGAATCGTATTCTTTAATATTTCTTTGTCATTAATTATTAGTAGTCTATTTTCAACTATTTGTTTAATTCCTGTAACAATTCCTATAATGCTATTGTGGTAATCATAATTTTGCTCAGATAAGAGTATTGTTGCGCCAAATATAGGCCTGATTGATTTTCTTTCATAGTTTTGGGGAAGTCATTATTTGTATTGTTATAAAACAAATGTCCTAAAATTTTAATGTGGGTCATTGTGGATGCGTAAGTAGAAACATGTCAATTATTATTATGCATATATTCAAATTTCAGAATGTGCTCACGGTACTGAGTTGTAATAATGATATGTACCACTATTTCGTGTACATCATTTGGTATATAATATACGGGTACAACAGGTTTATCTCAGAAATCTGATTCATCTACTGTAATATAAGTCTCTTCTCCCCTCCTCCCACAATAAGCCTTAAAATGTGCCCTTCTGCCGATGTTATAGACAACTCTGCTCCCCTAATCCTCCACAGCATTTTTTCAACTTCATAAATATTTTGAACATCGTTAAAAAAAGGAAAGGATTATGGGAACAGTCTTACCCATCCCACGAACGTTGAAGACAGATTTGCGCCCTTGACTTCAGTATCTGGATACAGAAACAGGCCCCCAGAGTTGGTTTAAGTGCTTTGTATTTACATCTTCAAATGATATATACACTCAGGCCCATATTCACGAACGGGCGTCTGAGTTCCGGACCCAAGATGACAAATTTCTAGGGGCGATATATATATATATATATATATATATATATATATATATATATATATATATATATATATATATATATATATATATATTTGAAAGAACGAGATTGACGTGTGGTATGTGGAGAAAAAAGCCGCCCACGAGAAAGAAATGAAGGGAACGATACTGGAAACAATGTTCATACAAAAGTGGGGCCTAGTTTTCTCGTCACAACGGTAGTGGCAAAAAGGAGCTGAGACAATTGGTTATTAAATTCTAGCGTAATGTACGCATTCGCTTCTCTATGCCCCACTAGACCTCCAATTAGGGGGGCTTTCTCCTAAATTTTGTATAACCCTATATTTCCATTCGGAATAGCTATGTATTGCTGCTTGCAGTAGTACTATATCGCACAAATGACTAACTTTGGCATCCCCATTTCGGAATATCACGCTACGCTACTGGTTAGTATCTGTGCATTTTCTATATTTATGTGTACCCATATGCATGTAAATGTATGTATGTATGTATACCCATCTGACACTGCTTCTGTAGTGAAAAAGCAACATTAAACCGAACAATCAAAATCAGTTTACAAACATAGTAGTAAAATCGGTCTTACATCTTTTTTTTTTTTATTTACAAAAATACGACTGAATCATTTGAAACAAATTTTTAAATGTAGTTAGAACTTGACTCTGTTTTATTATCATTTTGCATTGAAAATCAACTAGGAAGTTGAGGTTGTTTATCATCAAAGCATATTAATGGATTCCAATGGATAATGGAGTCAATTTCTTATTGTTACGGCTAATCACTGTACATATGCATTGATTTTATATTCCATAGAAATTACACCAATATTATTTTGCACCAACTTGCACCTACTTACGAGACCATCATTAGGTTACCCACTTCGCTCATTTTTTTATTGTTGACTTATTGCCTTATTATTTACAATTCCTTCTATTTATTAATTTTCTTGCTATTTTTGAGCTCTGTTTAATCAAATTGTTTTAGTTTTTTTTTTTATTTCAGCAAAAATTTTGCCCTGCTTAGCTGAGCAAAGAAAAGCCGGACGAACGAAGTTGAATTATTTTCCGTAATATCTTGCCCAATAGAGTTAAAAACCTGAAACCCACTTTCGATTATATGCAAAAATCATGAGTGTTTTGTAATGATATTAGATTGGGTGCTTGAACCCCCATTGATAAAACATTATACAAACTCCATTTTATAATTTATATTATTCAAACCATAATCCAAGAAGTGTGTTGTCAGTCAAAAAAGGTTGGGAATCACTGTTGTAAACACTTCGTTTATTCATGTATTCTTAACAGTGCTTATTATTATTTTGGAACAAAAGTTATTGGTTTCTCGTCAATCTGTCTTTAAGTTCTGGTCATTGTCACACCAATCACCATATATCAGAACACTGAAGACGTCAAGAATGAAGTACTGTAATTACATTTAAAGATGATCATAGTCCAAATTCATAGGGATTGTTCCGTTTTGAGAATACTAAATGCGAAACCTTTACCACAATTCACCTATCTGCTTTTGGTATGAGGCTATTTACAGAACCCGCAAAAATTGCTAAATCTATCTACAGTTCTAAATCGAAAGCAGATAAATGAATTGTGATAACGGTATCACATGCAAAATCGTATTGTCTAGTTCACTACGTTTCTACTTTTCGAATATTTTTTATTTGTTTTGAAGATATTACAGAAAACATTTAAAATTAGCAGTAATTTAATTGCACTGTAGTGAAGACTCTTAATGAGCAAATAACAGTATTCCAGCATTTTATCACTACAAAACACCGTAAGTGTATAAATGTTTTTATAATAGACCCTATATAGCTATATGTTCATTATGTAATCCTGTTTTGTCATGTTTTCAATTATACAATAAACATTGTTCTGTTTTACATTTTCATTTTGTGGTTATGTTAGTGGACTGTATTATTTTAAACATCAAGTGCAAAATGCACAATAGTTCTATTCATCTGGCTAAGTACACAAATTGCTTTGCACAAGCAAACAAAATAGTATGTCAACAGTCACACACTCCACGTTAGTACTAAAAATTATTTAACAATACAGTGTTGCCAGATATAAATACAAAAGAATAATGAAGTGCGGCCGAACAAATGTATTACATACTGTGAAATTATTTATTAATTCTAAAATAAGCTTCAGGTGCTACTGTGTGTTTTTCCTTTACCTGTTAAATGTATGGTCACCCTAGCAACACCCAACGCACTACTTCAAAATTACAATTGTGATATAATTCTTTCCAGGTTAGATTTTAGATAGTAAATGAAAATGTATTTAAAAACATTTTAAAAATTATAATACACGAACTTGTCTCTAATTGTTGGTACTTCATATTTAACCAGTGGACAATTAGAAATATTAACCGTTTAGTACCGGATTGGGATATTTTGAATATCGATCTCATATTGTAAAACATACATTTCCAGACATTAATTTATTACTTGGGATCTTTAAACAATAGTGGGGGGGGGGGGTGATGGGTGGAATTTACAAATTTCTAACATTGTATGTATAAGACTTACGATTGTGTCATTTCTCATTTAACATTCTATATATTAAAATGTTCTAGTGTAACTTACGTTGCTGGCTTTCACCAGTCGTGATTTTTGCTCTTAATAATATTTTACTCGTGATTACCCCCCTCATGAGTCAGAGTCAGAGTCAGAGTTTAAGAGAAATAAATCCGTGGCTCTATCTGAGTCGAGAAAAAAAAGAGCAAACAGCATGAGGAATTATTTGAATTTTATTTTCCTAAATGTTCAACTAAAACAAAGCGATATTCCATAATCGAGAAAATAGTGTAGACTATATATTGAATGGTTGGACTAATTTGTAGTTGGTACCGGTACCAGCCACTTTTCTCAGTGAGACCAGCACTAATTCTGGGAATCGGACACTAATTCTTGGCGCGAAAATTCTTCGATTCGGAGGAAGTGGTAGGGCCAATTTGACGCACGTCTGTTCAACAACACAATGCCTCCTTAGTGACTGAGTATAACCCGGTCTCTTTTCTGAATATATACGTAGTTTGAGAAATCGTACGTGTGACCTCGATACATCTATTGTTTGCGTTTTTGAGAGTGGTTTCCTTCCAGAGGTAACTATTCGTAGACTTGGGTATTTCAATCGTTCCAACCCAATATTTTTGTTCTAAAAAGCAATTAGGGATTATTTTATGTGTGAAAATTTGACTAGGTCTTAACACCAAACTTTGATGCTCCATAAATTAGGAACCAAATTTCTGGACACCATAATATTTCACATAGATGTACATACTATGAACTGGTTAAGGTTTGTAAGTATGCCAAGTTCAATCAAGATGAGATATGTTTCGTCCTCTGCCTATGAAACACTAGTTATATCCTCAATCCTTCAGCTTGTTTTAAAATTGTCTGCACCCTAGA
The DNA here is from genome assembly GCF_964235325.1 of Thermobia domestica. Taxonomy (NCBI): domain Eukaryota; kingdom Metazoa; phylum Arthropoda; class Insecta; order Zygentoma; family Lepismatidae; genus Thermobia; species Thermobia domestica. The sequence continues at coordinate 149,329,374 of NC_137454.1, read as the reverse complement.
GACCTATCTTTGTGTCAAATAACAGGAACTGGAACTATCGACACCTACTAGCACTGGCAAACTGAAGCGTGTTGCTTTTACGAAACGTACCCGAAACGTAAGGTTACAATAGTATTTACTCAAAAAATGTGAATTTCACAAAGGTCTACTACAACATATTTAGTAATACACCTAGTTATTTTTTGATCTGATTGAAGCCATTGTTCATTTGTCAAGTCATGATACTAGTTTCTGTTTCTCATAGTCATGGATTCTAGCGCCTGCCGCGGGAACCACATTCCAACTTTACTTTTGATTTCTTCATTGTCGTAGAAATGTCGTGGTTGTCCAGCAAAATGTTTCTTCAGGTGATGACGAATTTCGACTAATAATGTTTCTGTAAATGGGGGACAAAAACTTCATGAGTATCTGCTAAGTATTTAGCTTGTGCTTGAGTGGTCGAGAACGCTTCATTTTTGGTGCGATTCTCAATCGGAGCAATCATTGTTAATTCGTTTCACTCACACAAGACTCCATGCAACGATGAACAGCGGAGAGCTAACAGTGAAATCCACTATAGCCAAGTTACGCACTGAAATAATACTTGCCCGCTTATAAGAGTTGTAACCTTACTTTCCGGATACGCCTCGCATAATAAGGATAATCTTGTGATTGTGTTTTAAAAGAACAAACAAATAAGGGACTACAATGTTTTAAAATTATGAACTATTTCATAAAATACTGTCTCCTTTTTAGTGTATCAACCAAACTTCATTTTATTGCTACCACCTTTACTATAATTGAATTTTAGAATACTTAAATAAATTCGTTGCAAACTGCTGTGTTGCAATATGATTTCCATATCAAAATTGCCCTAATTATAGTTATGGTAAATAACTAATAAATTAATTATTTCTTGAAACATCATAAATGATAAATAGGATAGCGTATAAAATATATCCCACAATTTTTAACAAAGAAATGCAAATAGTATTCCAGTTGACACAACTGTTGAAAACTTGAAAAGACCTGCGTCGAATTTCTGTACGAGAATATTCCTACAAACATGATGAATATTTTCATGCAGAAGAAGCTTCATAACCCGCATGTCCTTTGGATATGTTTGTCTATTTTCTTCTACATTTGTGGATGGATGACTATTATACGTTTTTTTTTTTTTTTTACTTTTGTATGACTCGTCATATTGTGAGGACTATAGTAGTAGGTCTTTATCAACCCAAATGGGACTAGTCAGGGATCTCTTTCATCTCGTAAACTATTCATGTTCAACATTGCTACATGCATTTTTGTCTAGAGGCATTCGGTCTAGAAGGCTAGAATAGTCTTTTTTTTATTTTCTTTTTTTTTTTTTAAAAAAAAGTTTTACAGCCAATCTTGAATAAAGTAACATGAACGGTAGGTCTCGTCAAATAGGTATACGTACGTGTGGCTGAGCAAAATCAAAAACAAGGAATGAAACCGAGTTGACATGGTAACATTTACCAAAAAGAATAGATGACAATCCATTTTTCTTCGTCCGTTTTGAGTACGTAAACGTATGTGTGTGTGTGTGTGAGAGAGAGAGTTTCCCTCCCCCTCCCCTAACTCTCTCTCTCTTGCGATTTTCTGTCATCCCCTTTCCACGACAATAGCTGAAATTCTGGGTTTGTTTAAATCGTTTTGTGCTGGTTGTTCCCAAGGCACCGCACGCCCTCGACGTTCGCCTTTCTGTCTCGTGAAGGATTATATCTTCGATTACTTATCCGACAGTCAAATGTCTTCCTTTTTATTTTTATTTTATTTTATTTTTATCTCAAAAGAAGGAAAAACGATAATATTAAAAGAAAAGGAGAATATTATTCAAAATTCTTCCTTGAAAATAGAAATTATTGTTTTAAAGAAAATATTTCCTTATTATTTATTCCCAAGTGTGTATTTATTCCCAGGATGTAACATAATATTGCTTTCTTAAAGATGTCTTACCAAAAGTCTTGTTAATTTAATTTTTCTTACAGGATTGAAATAGGCTAATTCTCAAAATATTTCTTAACAGGTTTTATAATCATAATAAAAACTGATATTGGATATTGATATTATTGCAATATGATATTAATATAATACTAGTTAATATAAAAACCAGACGATTTAAAATACCCTAAATGAAAATTTTTTGGGGTCCCTAAAATAAATGAAACTTGTTCTCCCCGTACAAAGAACGGGGCTTCTGCTAGTAATACATATTTTTTAAAAACCTCTTTTTTTCTACAAAATGTATTAAATCACTACTGATTGTTCGATTGAGGATCAATTATACGTAAAAGATAAACCCCTTAATTTAAAAATTATTAACAGTATTTTTTTTAAATATATGAATGTCATTAATTAATAAGTTTTTATTTCTCAACAAAAATATATATTAATCTAGTTGTAACGAAACTATTATCTTTATGTATTCGTCTGTATATAATTACCTACATATCTAACATTGTCTAAAATTATTCATTGGTATGAGTCTAGCCTTCATTAATTGCTCTCAACATTTAAAAAGTAATACATATATTTAAAATACATATCAGTAAAAACATAATTTTAAATCATTGTGGATAAAATACAAGAACTAAATTTTGTGTTTTACTATATTTTAAATGTATTTTATAATATATCAAATACTCAGATAAAATAGTTATGTCTAAGATTCGCGACATACATAAATACAAGCATCTTGTTCCCAATTAGTAACCTGCTAAAATCTTTACTCCCTTATCTATGCCATAGAAAAATATTCGGAAAGGACCGTTCCTAATATATTTTCGTACAATATCTTAATGTGTGTATGTATGCATGTGTTTGTGTGTGTGTGTGTGTGTGTGTGTGTGTGTGTGTTCCAGTATAATTCTGGAACGCTTGGAGCAATTTTAACCAAATTTGCCACACATATTATTTACATTCTGGGAAAGAGTAAAGCACCATAGTACACCTATGAAGAGGATGAGGGGAGACATAAAAATGATCGAAAATGGTCGATATTAATGTCGAAAGCCATAGGTTTCGGGGACCATAAGCTGATTGGTGACAATTCTGATTCTATTTAAGTCCAATTTCATCCCCCAGTGAGGGTAATAACCCTTAGCACGTCTAGGAGGAGTAGGAGGGGTGATAGATAAAAATGATCGAAAACGAGCAATCTAAGTGTCGAATTTGTAGTTTTCTGATTCGCTGAGATTACAGTGACACTTCTAATGCCGTTTAAATCTAAATTTAGATCCCCTTAGTACTTGTGAGGGGGAACAATGACATGTAAAAATAATTAAAAATGATCTATATTAGTGTCGAACTCATAGTTTTCGGCATCCTGAAATTGATTGGTGACGTTTTTGGCACCCTTTAATTCCAAGGTCATCTCCCAATTGGGATAAGACTCCTTAGCGCTTCTAGAGGGACGGGAGAGGAAGACGTAAAATGATCGAAAATTGCCGATATTAGTGTCGAATCCATAGTTTTCAGGGTCGCTCAGATAAATAGTGGCACACTTGATACCATTTAACTCCCATTTATGCTCCCATTTGCACACGGGGATGGCGTAGTGCCATAAAAAATCGAAATCGATTACTATTATTGTTAAATCATTGGTTTTCAGCGTCGCGAAGTTACTTGGTGGCAGTCCTGATGTTGTCTATGTCCAACTTTACTCCCAAGTGGGGGCAATACACCCTCAGCACACCTAGGACGAGTCGGAGGGATATATATATATATAAGTGATAATAAAACGACCAATATTAATGTCGAATCCATAGTTTTCCGAGTCGTAAAACCTCTGACCCGTTTGAAATGATGAGGCGGACATGGTGACTCAGTCGAAGAGCGATTACCTCTGGTGCATGGGGTTCCTCGTTCGATTCCTGCCCAACTAAGGTTTTGGTAGACATCGTGTCCATACATTTTCTTGGGTCTCGATTCCCTCCCACCTTCTCATTCTGGCAATTCTTCTATTATCATTCATTTGTCTTAATTATCGTCTCCCTTACCTAAAGGGCTGAATCGTGAGGCATTAAACTGAAAGATTTCATTACATTTATTTTCAGTTTGAAATGATTTTTTGGAAGATAGTACCCACTTTAAGCTGGATTTTTCGTAACAAGCTAAACAAAATTATGTCGTAAGGAAAGTCTTGTTTACTGTTTGTAGTAAATAAATTGATATTTTCGCGAATTCAATTTTTCAATAATACATTATGTCCTTAAAGTTGCGCAACCCAAAGTTTGATTGCGTATATCTTTTGATATAAGAATGATAAACACCTGAGACTTGAAATAAATGTAACCATGTTGCATGTAGATATTTTGATATCGCAAATTTTTGCATAAAAATCCATGTTATCAATCATGCGCAAATTCTCATTGCTTATCCTTAATTAAACCTAAAACATACCTGTTTTCAGTAATTTTACAACAGTGTTGCTTAGGGCCGCGTTTCTGTAGAAAAAAAGGACTTGCATTAAATAGCCTTTTTATATGGCAGCACTGCATCAACTGTGTCACATTTTCGCACCAATGAATAAATGTTGATGCATACTGTACATATACACAGGAATTCACCCACAGGAAATCAGTTTTCTGCAATTGAATATTGATTTTCTTCATTTTGCACATTTTTTTTTTATTTTACACTTAGAGTAATTTATTTCGTTACTACACAAAAACCTACATAGAATGTGATCACATTTATTTCAAGTCTCAGCTCTTTATCATTCTTAGATCAAAAGATATAAGCAACCAAACTTTGGGTTGCACAAGTTTACGGACACACTGTATCAAGAAATCTAATGTTATATGAATAAATGTCTTATATAATACTTATAAATTAAATATCATCTGTTAAGTATAAATGGATCATATTTGTCACATAGTTTCTTTTTCTCTCCTACAGTGTTAACTCCCTTTTTGAATAGAATCATGCAAGATACTAAACGAACCAAACATTTGGAAAATATGGAAGTTGCAGAAGTGTGTTTCAGAGATATAAAGGGAAAACTCCTTCTAATATTCTCTGAAATGATAGTTCTCGTGAAGGAAAAGTGTATAAAAAGGAATTTTCATTTGCTGTCTCCATCTTCAGGTTGATCTTGTTGGGCCTTTTCTTTTCTTGAATTTTATTTATTTTTTTTACTTTTTTTATTTTTATTCTGGTTGTAAAAACCTGCTTATACAACAGAAAAGTATCTTTCCTCCAAGTTTTCTTTTCCCTTCGAGGCTCACCGCTCACGTTAAAACCTACGTAGACGAAGAAGAAACTGTCTTCAAGTAAAAAATTCTTCATCTTTCTTTACAAATTACTTTCTCTTTTTCTTCCACATTTTTTTTTCAATTTCCTCCAATCAACTTTCTTTAACTTATAGTCTATATACTTGAAGGTTTTATTACTTTATCTACTAATTCATTTTGAACATGTGCATTATTTTTTCAAGTATTTTAAGGTAATTTAATGTTTTTTTAATTAGTTAGAATTTAATTGATCTTATTTAGCACCCAACTAATAAAACATTGACGTCAACCTTAACATAGAATTGGAACCATACGACTTCTTATTGTGAATTGAATCTGGGACTCCAGAATCAATGGTACGTATAGAAATCGTAAAACTTCAGGAAAGCGTGTCATTTTAATGCTAAGGAACATGTCTTGTTCTATTGTGAACAGTTTGTAAGACGTGTTTTCGATCAAGGGAGTAGACTATTAAAAATTATATAAAAGCTAACCATTTTTCATTTGCCCGTTTTTCGTAAGTGAAAGAAGATAATGAACTTACTACAATAATAGATAATGTTATTCTACAGCCAAAAATACGAATCGGAAAAATTTTCAGTGTTGCGATCCATAAAAATCACAGTGTGAACAGAATGTAAATTACCCAAAAATCTAGGTTTATGCAGCAACTAGAAAAATGAACTCAACGGTAATTGATGACTTATCATGTTGTCTTGGTTCCTTGTTAACTACTTTTTAAATAATATTTGTATTTTATTTTGTAATAAACAGAAAGTTATAAAAATTACACTTAATTCTGATAATATTAGAAGGTTATTAAAATTACGCTAAAATTCTGATAATAGTATTTAAATTCAATTATTTATAGAACACAAGTTTATGAAGAATTTAATTTACGAGTACTTCACTAAAATCAAACTTAGTATTAGTTGTTATTTTTTTGCACTAAGCAAAGTTTTGTGCTTTGACATTTATACCAAGTAACAAATGACGTATGATATTTCCTGTAGTCCATAACGAATATAATTTCCTGAGTGTATGAATTTTCTGACATTTGCATGAAAATAGTCCTAACATCTATTCTTTCTATAAGCTTTATGTTCTTAGGGTACATATCACACATTGTTCGTTACTTGGTATAAATGTAAGATATATCACGTACATTTTTCTCATAAAAGAATAACAACTAACACAAAGTATTACTTTATGAACTATACCGACAAACTGTAAGAGGCGATTCCTTACATCAAAATAAGAGAAAATGTTTATATGGACCTATGGCAAAAAGTGCATAGTTTCAGAGCTATGGCTGTCCAAAATCGCGAAACAGCCAAATTTCAAGAGGTCCTATTTCGAATTCTAGAATCTGTGGATGGTTGTCCATATCTGCGTAAAGGAAGTCACACATACGCAATTCAAAAATGCATATTTAATTAATGTTGAATGGGTGTACAGAGTATTCCATACAGGATGAAATTCCCAGACATGCCATCAACCGAATTTGGAGCTATGCTCTGACTTCATGATTGGTCCGAAGTAGGCAAACGATAAGCCTTGATAGCAGTGAACATGGAATCCTTTGGCATGATGTCGGAAGTGTTAAGGATCGTCAGCAGCATGGTTTCTCGTACTTAGGAGAATTCATTCTGCAATGTTTTCTTTCATGCTTATAAGTGAAGAAAACGTGAAATACATCGCATCACACTTATCCAGAACACAAAAAGACATGAAGCTGCCGGTTCCTAACACTTCTGACGCATTGGATGTCCATAGTTGTGAAGGCTTACCTCCTGCCTACTTTGGGCCCTCCTTGAAATCAGGGTATATCTGAAAACTCTATTGAGAGCATATGTGAGAATTACACCCTGTAGCGAATGCCCTGTACATTTATTGAAAATTGACAAAATATGCACTTTTGGATTGTGTATGCGTGGCTTCCTTTACGCTGCAGAGGACCACCATCCACAATTTCTGGAATTTGAAATAGGACATCTTGAAATTTGGCTTTTGCGCGATTTTTGGACAGCTCTAGCTCTGAAACTATGCACTTTTCGCCATAGATCCATATGAACTTTTTCTCTTATTTTGATGTAAGGAATCACCTCTTACAGTTTGTCGGTATAGTTCATTAACACCCTGTATATTAGTAAAAGTAACACTAACAGTGCTAGATCAATTGAGTTGCTGTAATACCTCATTCTTTGGTGTTAACATACAGATATCTACTTAATGACCATATGGATTGTGTGGTTTGTCGATTTGGGATTTTGCATCCCATTTAGCATCGAAGCTATATGAGACAGCTTAACGTATGATCCGAAACAAACTTTCATCAGTAATTGACAATGGGTCTCTCGCACGGAATGCACATATGAAATTCATATATCAATGTGTCTTACTTACTTCCCTCCTTATTTACTTATTTAATGTCAGGAGATGCAACTTCACAGAAAAAGAAAAAAACATTGAAATGATAAATGTTTTAACAGTTTTCCAGACTGAATTTCATTGCAATGGGATTTTAAACGTCATCTGTTTAATCAGTTTCCTGGGCTTCTGACTTCAACAGCATTGTGTTCTAGGACTGTTTTAGGCAGACTTTTTAATACACCAGTGAATTTTAAGTCATATGTTTGAGTCAAAAATAAACATATACCCTCAAGGAGATACCCCAGGAAACCTGAAAGCATAATGTTGAACACTTCACCGATGTAGTTACGGCTTTAGCAGCTAACAAGGGAAATACTTGAAGTGGTATGCGGAGATCTGCTTGTGTTCTATATCGTTGGAAAGGTCACACCAAGTACACCTCACATGTGAAATATTTTGCTTTAATGGTACCTATAGGGGGCGTGGCAACTATTTGAAGATCAGAACAAGGCACTCTCCGAAACGCCAGAAAACGTGGACAAAATAAAAAGGCTATGACGTTATTGTCTTGAGACGTGGTGTTTATATATAGGTTTAAAATTTAGCTGAATACGAATCTGACATCAAAATTGGCAGATACAACATGGCGGACACAAATTACAGAAAACGAGCTATGGATCTGAAATTAGATATATAGATATATTCGTCTCTATGTATGAACCAGATACCAAAAGTGTACAATTCAAAATGATGGAAATAAGATGGCGGACAAAATGCAAAACTCTGATATGGAACTGAAAGCAAGTAGGTAGAGGTTTTCGTGGTCATGGAATAGGAATCCAATGTTAAAAGTGCAAAATGAAAAATGACCAAAATGACAGATAATGTGGCCAACAAAAAGTGCAAAAGTACAGAATGGATGTGTATCGAGACGAGACTGGGTTTTGTATTTTGTCCGCCACCTTGGATCCACCATTTTGAGTTGTACACTTTTATTACCTGATTCATTCATAGCGACGTCGAATATATCTATATATATATACAATTTCAAATCCATACCTCGTTTTCTGTAATTTGTGTTCGCCATGTTGGATCCGCCATTTTGATTTCTGAACATTTGATGTCAGATTCGTATTCAACCAACTTTTAAACCTATATATACACCACGTCTCAAAACAATTACATCATGGCTTCCTATTTTGTCCATGTTTTCTGGTGTTTCGGAGCGAGCCGTTTACGGATTTTCAAATGGTCGCCACGCTCCATACAGGGCCCATTCAAACGAGTTATGTCACGTGTAAGGTGTACTCGGTGTGACCTTTCTAATGATATATAACATGTGCAGATCCCTGCATACCACTTCGTGTACTTCTCCTGTAAGTGCCACTAGTATGGGATATCTTGCATCGATATCCAAGTTGGTCTTATTCTGTGCTGAGTGTTTCGTTCGTAGTGCTGCATTGTTTGTGGCGCTGCGGCAGAGTCGAACGATCTTTTATTGATGGCGGACCACAAAGAGCAAAGGTATGTTAAATTTTGTTTCTTGTTGAGAAAAACGGCAGCTGCATTGTTATGCTTCGCCAAGTTTTTAATGATGTTGTGGCTTTGGAAAAGGCACAAGTCTACGGGTGGTTTTCTCGCTTCAAGGATTGTTATATGTCAACTGAAGACTTGCCACAACCTGCTGTCTTTCGACAGGAAGAAGTAAAGAAGGCATTGGAAAAGTTCGAGATGTCATTAATGAAGATGATCGAAAGACCGTCGAGCAAATTTCTGAGGAAGTGGTGTTATCCTGCAGTACCTGCCAGCGCATTTTAACTGACCATTTCAAGATGAAACGTGTTTCCGTGAAATTTGTGCCTCGTTGGCTGGTAGGTGAGCAGATAGATATTTGCTTGATTATTTGTAGAGTGAACTGCACAATGATCCAAATTTCTCCAAACGAACTGTGACTAAGAATGAGTCTAAGTGCTATAGAGGTAGGTCCACGTTTATGGAAACCATTTTGGAACACCCATCCTAGGGTAAAATGCCATGTTTCCGCTAGAGGTTCTGTTCTATATGCCTGCCCAATCTTTAGGCAATAAACCGACACCGGAGTTTCCATTGGAGGAGGCTTCTACTGAGAGACATCTGGTCTAGTTTTAGCCACTCATCCTTGCAAACTTTCCACAATCTTGTCACTGTGCGCGTATGCCGGCAGAAAACATTTTACTTCAATTACTCAAAGTCACAGAAGTCCATCGATGCAGCATCGTGGGACTTCACAAGTATATTGGAATACGGGATGGTACGTATACCAGTGTCACGAGTTTGAGGCCATGTGCGACACAGTTGTTTGAGCCGTATGTCTGGACGCCTTTCTCTTGACGACTAAGACCTTTGACACCCATCACCATTCAAAGAAGGAATATCCCGTCGGTATAATGACTCCAGAACATGCTGTTGATATATGCTCCATTAATTTTCGCATTATGTGCAACTTCATGCAGTAGAAGTTTCCTTTTTGGCATAAACCGGCAACCATCATGAAGTCCCGGAAAAACTTTCGCTGCAAATGCGAATCCAATTTGCCTGGTCCTTGGCAGTCTTTGGATGATAGTACAGGTCTCGACCCAGCGTGAAAGTTGACAAATAGATTCAGGCTTCGTCTAATACTACCACATATTTCTACTTGTCCTTCGCTTCCGAAAACTACTTGTCGTTCAGAAAACCGTTCACAATATACCCTACGTTCATGAATGTATGTGGTTGTTAGTGTGTGAACACGTGACTTGAACTTCACTTTAATCACTAATTCTTAGGCGGTTATCCTCTGCACATTTGTTCTCGAGCCCCCCATTATCCTACCAATGATTGTGTGTCGATGGATTCTCCTGTGTGATGATCTGCTGCACCACATCCATTGTCTGTTTGGGACGGAGGTGTTTTCTTCTTGGCATTGTACGCGCATTTACTTCCTCTGTTGAGGCATGTTTGTTTGTTTGATTGCATTGCCAATCCCATTCCTGAAAGTGGTGAAACCCTTCGCCAAACACTGTTTCGGAATTTCAGTTTTGCTGTATTCTATGTTGGAAAGTGTTGAAGCATACCTCTCTCAGAATGAGCTGACTTGACTTTTGGGGACATTTTAGGCTCGGAGCACTTCACTGTCTGGTAGCGTCTTGTTCATACACCTGTCAACTGTCTTGTGCATACACCTTTCCTTACCGTAAGATAACAGCACTCCTAGTGGATGTTCCAATTCTTTTCCATAAATGTGAATCTACCTCTATACAGGTACGATTCTGAACCAAAACAAGCATCCAGCCAGTGGAAAACACTAAATTCACTACGTCCAAGAAAGCACACGTTCGATCCAATGTGAAAACAATGTTTATTTTCTATGTGAGTCGTATTATCCACAAGGAATTTGCTTCCTAAGGGCAAACAATGAATCAGCAATTTTACTGGGATATCTTGACAAGATTGCGTGAAAGTGTGTGACTCAAACAGAACTGTGGAGAAGTAGAATGTGGTTACTGCACCACGACAACGCTTCTACCCACGCGACTATGTTAGTGTGACAATTGTTGACAAATAATATGGTGTTTTTGCCCCCGTATGGTGCTTTTAGCACCCTGTAAATTTTTGTTCCTCCGGCTAAAGAAAAGGAAATAATGCAATGATGTGAATGAAGTCAAATACATTTCGAAAAAACCTTGAACAGTATTGCACCAGAAGAGTTTCAAAACTGTTTTTAACAGTGGGATAAACGTTGGGTCAAAAAAGTGAACCTAAAATTCCTATCTCTAATTATAATAATACTTATAGCCAGTTTTTGTTAACATATCGAACTCATAATAACAAAGATGGTGTGTAATAGATAGAAAATTCGTGCATGCATATAATAAATAAGTCGAGCTGGATAGCTCAATGTGGTGTGTGTGTCGTAAGGTACAAACAAAGCTCTTGAGTTTATACTCTGTGGTATAAATCACTCTAGCCGAAGCTGTGTCCTACTCAGCCGAAGAAAGAAACTGTAAGTTTTACGTAATTAATTGTATAATCCTAAATAGTTCCATCTAAAATATTATAAGGATTTAAACGGGTTATTTTTCGTGTGTTACTTTAAACGTGCGATTCCAGATTTTATGAAAATTATAGGATAGAGGAGTTATTCTCTTAACCGTTATAAAATTCTCGTGTTTCGAGGAATAAGAGATTGACTACATAAAAGTCTTAAATATTTCTACATCGGTTTCAACATGGTAAACAGAAATTTAAAATCAATCACAAACTTTTATATATGATTTTCCTGTATTGAATATTTTAGCTAAGAGACATAAATATTTATAAATATCTTTATATTTGTTCTTGTAACTGTGCAATAATTAGCAAAATTCCTACTTTTCTGTACATGCACTGTTCGGTCACCTATTCGGCATATTTATAATTTCAGAATTTCACCCTAGATGACAAAAATGCTATATACAACTATACAATAAAGTGTGGCGTACCAGAAAATACCTCTTTTAGGGAAAATGCATTTTAAACTTCCTTTATAATACAAGGGTGAATTAAACAAAACGCTCACCTATCAATTAGTTATTATAATTGTTGTTGAAATTTCTGTTATTATTATTGCCACTACTGTTTGATTTATAACGTTAAATTCAGGCTCACTACCTAGAGTGGCTTGTATGTTTGAAGATTTCGCAGGATGAAATTTATGACCCAGGTTAAGCTAGTGACTAAACAGTAGACCCTCTAGGTCAAAGTATAACTGTTGGTGCGATTGCAAATGTCAAAATGAACGTACGCTGCTGTGACTTATATAGCCCATGGTTGCTCAGGTATTCAGCACCTATTACAAAATGAAAACAATTCATGAGTTTCGCCATATGGTTGAGTAACTTTTTGAACACGCTGTATTTATCCTACATATTTATTGTGTAAATTATTTCACTTTCAAATTACCTGCTGTAAATCAAAGATTTCTATTATATATCACACACAAGGTCACTGGTTTGATGTCAGACCATACGAATTTGACGTGATCGGCGTCGCGTTCGTAGATTTTCTAAGAGTTTTTCCATCCCCTTCCTCTTTCTTCCTTCCTCCAATTCTGTTATTATCATTTACTTGTAAATTTCCTCGGCACGGAAGTCATAATTGTTTTCTTTTGAGGAGTAAGTGCAAAAATGGAATGCGTCTTCTACACTGATACAAAGATGTTGATTATTTTTAATTTGAATAAGTATTCCTCACTCTGTGTTGTTTGTTCTCTTAAGGTGTATAACAGCATTCTAGCTGTGTACAATTCAGTGATTCAGTAAATGTAGTTTGGATTCCAGCTACGTACAGTTCAGTGACTCAGTAAATGTAGTTTGGATACAATGCATTTATTTACTGTTGCACAGTATGGAGACTTTGTTCTGAATGCACATGCCCTATAGACACTAACAAGTGCGCGTGGGATTCTACATTTAATTATGCATTGTTAACTCCACGTAGGTTTCACGCAAAAATTACAAATTTTTATATAAAAAAAGAAACACACACAATTTTAACTTTTTATTAAAGAGAGAATAATGCAAAATTATCATTGTGTATTTATAAAAAAGAGAAAGATACAAAAATTTATTTTTGTATTAAAAAAACAAAAATGCAAAAATATTACTTTGTATTTAAAAACAGAAAAAATACAAATGCAATAAAAATATTTTTCCATCAAAATTGTATGCAGAAAATGAGATGCGTCTTATATATGAGCAAATACGATATTTATTTCTTGGATGGTTAACGTCCCTTATCAACATCGAGGTTATATCAGGCGTATGTGTACTACTTAACACGGGATTCGAAGAACATGAACACCTATCTGATATATTCAATTTCTCCATACACCATTACTTACACGTGAGCTGTCTGAAGCCAGATAGAACTAACTACATTTTCGTGCTGAAATTCCCTCTTACGGAAATATTGTGGTAATTTCACACGAACTGCTGCCAAAAATAAATATTATATATAACAATGATTTAATTTTGTTATTTCATATTGTAATATCCCACACATGGCTCTGTTTACTAACAAACCAACACGTGCTCATATTTATAATCATCAACCATGTGCGTCCTACTATGAACTATTACAGTAGCAGATGACAGGGACACCAGCAGGCCCTTTAGCCAGCCCGAAAATGTAGGGGGGGGGCCGGTGGAAGTTAGGAGGGCCCGATCCAAAAATATTAGTTCATCCCATATTATAGTTCATTTGCAAGCCTACCGTGAAAATTCTAGAGGGGGCCAGTACAAATTTAGAGTGGCCAGTCCCCCTAGACCCCCCTGGATACGGGCTTGGACACCATCGCCACAACTAGTCATGTGATGACAAAGGAACATCAGCGCTGCCATACTGCAACAGCTATAAAACCAGTAGGAGCTTAGCAACTAACTGTCAGTCTTTGGCCAGTCACCTCCAGTTTCTTAGCTTCCAATGAAGCTTTGCAAGAAGCTTACCCATCCCAACCAAGCCTTTAGCTTGCAATGGAGCTTTAGGCTTCCTTTCCCACTTGCCTTGCAGTGGAGCCTTGTTGGTGTCTTTACCTTTCTCTCTGCTTGCAGTGAAACTTCGAGCTAAACCTTGCCCGATTAGCTTGCAGTGGAATTTTGTCGCGACTCTAACCCCTGTCTGCTCGCTGAGGGACGTTGAGTGCCCGATCTTCACTTAGCTTTCTTTGTGAGGAATCCTTGCTGAGATCGTCAGGTCTGGGAGATGCCGATTTTAACCCAAACATTAGATAATTTGTGCATATTGTGTATTGTACTGTGTTAGAACAAAATTTTGTAATAAAGTTTGGTACTGGGAGAAAACGATTCCCGTTCTACCTATACCTGCATAAAGTTCTAAAACTTTACAGTATACACTTAAAACTAGGGTGGTCACAAAAACCGGTTTTTCGTTTTTTTAGGAAAACCGAAATCGTTTTTTGAAAATTTTCAAAAATGTCGGTTTTCACCGAAACCGGTTTCGTTTTCTCCAAAAACCGTTTTGGATTTTCAACGAAACCAATTTCGGTTTTCTCCAAAACCGGTTCAGTTTTTCACCGGATCCGGTTTCGGTTTCCTTCAAATCTGGTTCCGGTTTCTTCCAAAATTTATATTTCTGACCAGAATAGTGTTTCGTTGTTCTCTGAAACCGATTCCGTTTCCAAAGAAATAGTTTTATGTTTTCCAAAAGTTTTCACCGAAACCACTTCCGGTGAAGACCGAACCGGTTTTGAAGAAAACCGAAAATGGTTCCGGTGAAAAACCGAAGAGGGTTTTGAAGAAAACCGAAATCCGTTTCGGGGAAAACCGAACCGTTTTTGGAGAAAAACGAAAAATCGGTTTTTCGGATTTCGTTTTTTCTAGAAACCGGTTTTGCCGATCCGTACGTAAAACTGGAAAATAAATACTGATTACACTTAATGATACTATTAGTATTTGGGCTGTCTGACACCAGAGTGCACTAGTTACGTTTTCGCTGATTTGCGAGTTTAAGCATAAAATCATTTGTGTTTCGCATATTTCACACTGACCTTTATGCCACAACAAACTAAGTTCGGAGATGTAGAATTGTGCAACAGTCACGTCAAGCGTATTTCCCAATGAAAGAATTTCGACTCAACTACTCACTGTTTCCATGAGTGTCAATCTCCCACACCACGAAATAAAGTTAGTTAGGTCTACCTTGAGACAGCTCGATTATCAATTAGCTTCTTTAGCCCATAGGCTATGCAAGGGTTTCTCAACCTGTAGTATCGATGGGATGTGTGATATGTGCAATGGTTTGCTAGGAGAAGTAAACCGTGAACACATTTAACCGTCCGATTGATTAAAAAAGACGCAAGGTCATAATCGCGTAACTTGAAGATTGCATTAAATTTAAGACTGTGTTTCTTTAAGTCTATCTTGTACAGTTACGGTGTCTTCAGATGCTGAATTTTCTTGTGGTATTTTAAAACTATCCATTGATGCTATTCTTGTACAATATCCCTACGGGGGTCATATTTTTGGTATTCCCTTAGTCTTTTATACACGCTTATCTCTCGAACTTTCTTCATTATTTGTATCGCCCACCCAGCACAACATTCTTCTTCAAATTTTTCATCTATGTTTTTTTTGGTGTCTTTTATATTCCTATGTGTGCGTGTTTCTTCCTTATAAAGTTTCTGTGAATCAATTTTTCGTCGTAGACTGCAAACCGAAGTTCCAGATTGAAATAAACAAGAGAGAAAGAAAATAAAATATTTTTTTCTAGTATTTTACTCTGCCTTTTAAAAATATTTTTGTCCTTTTTTCTACATTTTTTGTCACAGTTTTCTTTTCATCTCTAACTTTAGCTACATTATTGTAACCGGAAGTAGAGATTTAACAGTTTCCGGTTTTAATATTAGATTCTCAGAGAGTAAATTCGATAAGAGACGTAGAAGTATTTTTCTTTGATATTTATGCGTTGTAAGATAATATATATATTTTTAAAAGAATTTTTCATTTCATCCATATTGACTTAAATACTGCGAGGTAAGCGAGCGAAGTAGCTCAAGTGGTAGAGCGTTCGCTTCGCATTCGGGAGGTCATGGGTTCGAGTCCCTCTGCCGACCATCCTGAATGGGGTTCTCCAGGGTTTTCCTCAGTAGTACCAGGCAAATGCCAGGATTGTACCTATTAAACAGGCCCTGACCGATACCTTACCAAATCCTTTCCATTGTTATTGTTGTTCTTAGATATCTGAGCTGTATCTGGTGATTGTTAAATAAATAAAATAATTAGGCACTATTTCGTCCTTCAAGACAACCCAATACGGCGCACAGGTGATGCGAAAATAAGGCTTCATGGCCACTGTCCTTAGAGCAGAAATTTCTATGCTCCTCAAGGTTAATGAGAAATCCTTTCATTTTCCTGAAAAAGTTCCTCACATGAGTAAAATCTAATTTCTTCTAATATACCTAATCTTCAATATCATTCCCACCTTCCATGATCAAACTAGAATATACATGCGTTGTTTGGGCTCCATATTATAAATCTCTTCAGGATAAAATAGAAAGTATTCAAAAGAAATTCCTAAGGTATCTCTATTTTAAAACAATGGGAGCATCCGCTATAAGAAACAAAATATCGTATAAAACCCTTCTAGATAAATTTAACTATGTTAGTTTGAGTAACAGACGTGAGTTTTTTCAACAATTATTTCTCTATAAAATTATGAATTCTTATGTTGACAATAGTAATTTCTTACAAAAAATTGGACTCAATGCTAGACCAGGCTATCTACGTAAGCGACATCTGTTGACTGTAGATGTTCCAAGAACTGAAATGTATAAAGGCTCACCATTATATAGAATGTGCAGTAGGTTTAATAGCATATCAGTATTAAACAAAGATCTAGATATAGCATTACCTCTGTCTCTGTATACAAAGAAGTTGAAAAATATATTGTATTAGCATGCGAATACATGTATTTCCATATACATGTGCAAACCAATTATCTGACTGTTAATGGTTTCTTGTAATACTCTTCACGTTTAACGGTTTATACTCTTACGATAGTTATTATTGTCTTTGTCAGATATCTACAGGAATTGTGTCCGTATCATTATATTCACTATTATGTATAATATTATATTATATGAACTATCTATATTCTGTACCTTCTGTAATTGGAGATTCTATTCTCTGTTGAAGGACAATAAATAAATAAATAAATTATTATCTTCATTAAATGTATTGTTCTTCTACAGATTATTCACTTTTTATTGCTGACCAGTTTTACACTTCCGCTCCTGGGCTTACATAACTATGCAAATCTCAGTTTTCCGTCACTTTAGTCAGAGCCGGATTTAGCATTTTGGCGATCCTAGGCCCAATAATTTTTTCCGCCCCTAGTCTGGTTAAAGTTACTTTCCTAAAAACCTTTATTTAAAAATTATATCAGGCCTATATGTTAATTGCTTAAACACCACTCCACGATGCAATTTTATAATTGCAAGTTTCTTGAGGAACTTACTTGGTTCTGGGCTTAACAAAATATCGTTAATGTATTAACAAAAGATTGGTGAACTTTACCAACAATTATTTGTTCCAATGAACTTCAAAATCAGAATGCTTTATTAGCCTGATTTTTTTTAATCAATTCAAAAAATATGTTAAGTTATGGCTATTTATTTTTATTTCTAGATATTTTTTAAACTTTTTCTCTCGGCTGTGTGCCACCTGGGAGCTTGCGCCCATAGGCCCGGGCGTACCGGGCCTATTGGGAAATCCGGCCTTGACTTTAGTGTATTTTGAAAATGTAACGTCTTATTCAAAAACTCTTAGCCACCCGCCTTACTTTAGAGGGTCATGTTCTGCCAACTGTTCGTAGGAAATTCTAGTACCTTGGTTCCAAATGGAGATCCCAATTAGCTGAAGAAAATTCAAATTTGTGTGATTTAATTCCAGCTGTATGTAAGAGTGCAGGGATTTTCAGAGAAATGGCTGGCCAGTATTTTTCGAACAAGATTGTTCTACATCAGGTAGTAAAAAGAAAAAAGGTAAAATTCGAAATACTGTGCATAACAAATAAATTTTCAAATATTCTAAGATGAATACAACATTTGTTGGTATTGTTGGGTTGAATTGGTACAGTATCTAAACAGTATGTGTTTCACTTACATGAAGAAAGATACAAAACAATGTGAAAATCTGAAGAAAATGCAAAACGTGCTTATCATTATCATTAGGTGAAACTGCTACAATGTTTTCTATTTAATCTTCATCCATTTATTTTCCTTCATGTATTACTACTAAATAAACAAACCTAAAATGATCTTAGTACAAAACTCTCATCGTGTTCATGAATGAAGTACAGCAAAAGAACAGAATTAACAAGTTCTCAGCATTACAAGATTTTCACTATTTTATTGCTAGATGTCAAGGAAATAATGTTGAACCCTTATAGTTTTCTGCAAAGAACCAAGCACTACTTGCGGAAGGTACGCGACACACTCATACTTAATGCCCGTGAACTAAACTCGGTCTCTGTTCGTTTGCATTGGAAAGGAACCTCGAGTCCATTCGGGCTTAAGATTGCAAATGTTAAATGTCCCATCTCCTTGAAATTCGAACGATCCACTTTTGAGTTATGATACCTATTTGTGGGCACCCCTCATTTAGAGAAAGTAATTTAGCAAAACCATTCTTCGGTCATCTTAATCCTCCTAAGTCCCTTCAGTTACCAATTTGACAGATGAGCTGCAATTTGGTCGAACTGGAGCTATACGATGGTAGAAAAACGCCTAATGAACAACGTCACTGTAGCTTCACACATAACCTCTAATATACGTGCAGAACAAATCCATAGAGGAAATCTTTTGTGCTAGGAATAAATCCAGGCTTAATACTCTATACACCCAGGAATGATCTATACATTCAGGCTTAATATATAAAAGATAAATCCACTGACTCACTCATCAACAGTGTTCCAAGACTATTACACATAGAATCTTGAAATTTTGTATAAATGTTCTTGCACCCTAGACTATTAGGATTTTTTCAAATGCGACCTGTAATGGAGACAATAGCGTTCAATGATTTTTTTACTGTTTGCTAGATATCCGAACCTATTAAGCATAGAATCTTGGAATTTTGTCTAACTTCTCTCCGTGGATTCTAGATCCGACTCTAAAGGCCGGTGAGGGAGCTTAAGAATTTTTAGCCTTGCTTGAGATCTTTGAAATTATTAGGTGCAGATCCTTCGAGGTGCAGATCCTTCGAGGTGCAGATACGAAATTGTACGAAAGACGGGATTTTTCGACATATGGCACTTAAGAGGCGATAGTAAGACTTGAATGATCGTTTGCCGTTCACCAGATTTCTGAAACTATTACGCATAGCATCTTGAAATTTTGTATGTATATATTTCCCATGTATCCTACACTGAGAAAGTCAAGAAGTTTTACGAAATACTACTCTTACAGGATAGAAGGGGGCCTTGTACATTTTCTTCGACTTTACCAGATTTTAGGAACTTTGGGGCATGAGAACTTAAATTTTTGTGCTAATGTTCTACCTGAACCCTAGGCCAAAGGGAGGTAGAACATTATTAAATGACACTCTTATGAAGTATGAGGTATGCTTAAACTTTCCCTTCAATTTCTACCAGATCTTCGGAAATCTTAAGCATAAACCTTGAAATTTTGCACAAATTTGATCATTAAATCTTAGGCGTAGGGTCGGACAGAGTTTTACGAAATATCAGAGAAAAAGCAGACTTTGACTGTCTTCCGTTGCTCACCAGATCTCAAAACAACTGGACATATGTAACTGAAATACCCGTATACTATGTATTTGGTAGAAATTTATAAAATTCAAGACCAAAGAGGGCTCAACCTATTCTTGCTCTAGGAAGTTACAGTTATTATCTAAGACGAAGTTTTAATTAATTTACTCCTAAGGATGTAGATTTATTGATATGTTTTACATTATAATTGAGAATTTCTTTTGGAAAGTTCACCATACAACCATATTTTAACATACGCAATATGAATATCTCATAAGAAGATCAACTGGCTAAGTGTGGACATTGAGAAAAGACAAATATTACTTTAGGAAAAATGAATTTCAACGTTAACAAAATTTAGGTTACATTATCCACGAAACGGAGAAGATATAATTTCAGGTGTAGAAAAGCAATTTAAGCTGGTGACCAGTGATGTGAGGTGGAAAATTTTCCGTTCTAAAAAAATATCAGTAATCAAGAAAGAATTCCTCAGCAATCATGAAATTGATTGAATTCATGTATACAAATGTTGAAAAGTGAAAGACCGTTTAAAGAATCTGAAAATTTTCATGGCTCACACAATTTTCAGTACTACGTAGGAACAAGTTAAACCATTTTTCATGAATCGAAATATTTTCTGCCTTATATGGAAAAATTAAAGAACTTTTTATTAGTCGGAAAGTTTTCATTATTTTGAAGCAAAAAGTAAAACAGCTTTTTTGTGAATCGGAAAGTTTTATTGCTCTATAGAAACAAGTGAAAGGAATTTTCATAGATCGGAAAATTTTCATGACAATGTAGAAACAAGTGAAAAACACTTTTCATAGGCCGGACAATTTTGGACATTATGTATAGTGATGTTAGGTGGAAACTTTTTCCACTATATTTAACTGCACATAGAGCTACAAAATTGAATTTCAGTAGAGAAAAGTTAGTCAGCAACAAATTATAATTTTCCAATTAGCTTTCTGGAACCGGAAAATTTTCTAATATTTCAAGTTGGGAAATAAAATTTTACACAGTGTTTATCTCTCTCTCTTGTTCTGCGAGTTCCTTCGTTGCTAAGCGGTTAGCGTACGCGCCTTTGGCATGGAAAACCTGGCTTCGATTCCCAGCTGGAGCCCATGTAGTTCGGATTCCACGTTAATAAGTTGGTCCCGTTTTATATAGTCTCGCCGCTGAAAGGGACGTTAAACTCAAAATCAACTGAATTCAACTCTCTCTCTGTCTGTGTGTGTGTATGCAAAGTGCAGAGAACACACATCCAGTTCGTAGAGTGCAAATATCCCATTCTATTATTTAAAATTTCAATTTATTAAAAGTCATGAATATTTTCCGATTCATAAAAACATACTCCACTTATTCATTTGATTCACGAAAGATTGTTCCACTTGTTCCTACATAGTACTGAAAACTGTCTAAGCTATGAACATTTTCAGATTCTTTAAACGATCTTTCACTTTTTAACACTTCTATATATGAATTCAACCAATTTTATGAATGCTGACGAATTGTTACTTAATCACTGATATTTGTTAAGAACGGAAAATTTTCCGGAAAAATATAGAAGAAAATTTTCTACCTCACATCACGGCTAAACAACGATGTAGGAATAAGTGGAGTATGTTTTTATGAATCGGAAAATTTTCCGGAAAATTTTCATCACTGTACAGGAGAGAGAATTTTTCGGTTCATGAATAATTTGAAAATTGTCTAAGCTATGAACATTTTCAGATTCTTTAAACGATCTTTCACTGTTTAACATTTCTATATATGAATTCAATCAATTTTATGAATACTGACGAATTGTTTCTTAATCACTGATATTTGTTAAGAACGGAAAATTTTCCGGAAAAATATAGAAGAAAATTTTCCACCTCACATCTCGACTAAACAACGATGTAGGAATAAGTGGAGTATGTTTTCATGAATCGGAAAATTTTCATCACTGTACAGGAGAGAGAATTTTTCGATTCATGAAAAATTTGAAAATTGTCTAAGCTATGAAAATTTTCAGATTCTTTAAACGATCTTTCGCTTTTTGACATTTCTATATATGAATTCAATCAATTTTATGAATACTGACGAATTGTTACTTAATCACTGATATTTGTTAAGAACGGAAAATTTTCCGGAAAAATATAGAAGAAAATTTTCCACCTCACATCTCGACTAAACAATGATGTAGGAATAAGTGGAGTATGTTTTTATGAATCGGAAAATTTTCTGGAAAATTTTCCGTTTCAAAATTTTCCGGAAAATTTTCATCACTGCTGGTGACAATCATTAAAAATATTTCTGGATAATGGGGGGCGGGGCAAGAACTGACTAGAAAGTTGCTTAACAATTTCAATGAATTAGATTAAGTACATTTTTTCAGGTTGTGGGAAAACTACAAAGTTTTGAAATTTGTAAAAAAAAAAAATATATATATATATATTTAGGAGCAATCTAATGAACATTTGCTAGCGTAATTCAGCGAAATTGAACTTGCATTGGCAAGTATTTTGAAACCAGAAGAATATATATATATATATATATATATATATATATATATATATACAGTGAAACCTCTACTAATGGACACCTCTATAAAGCGGACACCTCCCATAACGGACATATTTTGTAATCCCCAAAAACTGTAATATGAAAAACCATATTGGAAAACCTCTCTAAAGCGGACACTCTCTAGTACGGACACGGACAATCTTTCTTGTCTTTTATAGGTATTATTTACCTCCACATTACGGACACTTTCTCTACAAAACAAGTTGGAAAGTGTAGTAAAAATACACTTTTAGTAATTCACACGTATGTCACCAAGGAAGAACATGTGGGTGTCACAACATTTTGCCTCCTCAACTGTCTGTTCAGCAACCCAGAGGAAGGGTCTCTGTTTCACAACACCCTTATATCCTTTGCTTGCATTCCACTCCCACCCAACCTGCTTCAGAAACAAAAGTGATTGACATTTGCCCACTGTTTGGAATGACACATCATTCTACTGTCCCGCTGGAATCTCTAACCAAACAGAAGACAAGTTTGGTATTTTTGACCACGGGTACGCATATTGTCTTTAAAAAAATCATTTCTGGACTGCAATTAACTCACAAATTAAATCAACATACCGAAAACGTAGTAAGTAGCGATAGGTGTAAAGTGCAGAGAACTATAACATCTTATTCCTATGTTGTGCCTCGAATTGGATGGCGCAAGATAATGCAGGTATACCTTGTTTATTAATTTACGTAAGAAAATATTGAAACCTCTCTAAGGCGGACACCTCTCTATAGCGGACAATTTTTGATTCCCCACGACTGTCCGCTTTAGAGAGGTTTCACTGTATATATATATATATATATATATATATATATATATATATATATATATATAGTGGCGGATCCAGGATATGATTAAGGGAGGGGATAAACCAAAGTTTGCAGCTTTATCCATTGTAAAGCAGAATTGAAGCCCATTTATCCAGTGTATACCTGAGCGTCAAGGGGGGCTATAGCTAGTGTTGCCAGATCTACTGATTTTGCAGGAGATCTCCTGCTTTTTCTACGTTCTACTGATCTACTGCGAAAGAAAATGAAAAGTGAACAATCTCCTGCTTTTTCCTTACTTCGAGAAGTTAATGAAATATATTATTATTAATATTGAATTTTCAATGTTTCCTCACATAAAAAGACGAAATTTCTCTGTTATAATACACAAAGCTCTGTAGAGCATATAGTTATAGAGTTTTACTGTATATAATATGAATCCAAAGAATACAACTGTACGTCATTTTCTATATGCATTATGCAGTGGTGCCCCCCCTTATGTCCATGACCACCCCCCAATTGTCTATCCATAGGTGTTCTTCCATGAAAAAAAATCTTTTCGATTAATTTTTACACACCCTCAAACATATTTATATAGATTTTTACCCCCCCCCCAAATATTTCAATGACGCAGTTTGCGTCATAGCCCCCCCTTGTGGGCACACCTGCATTATGGTTAGCGTTTTTATGACTTTCTGGAAGATTTACAAGTAAGTGTTGTTTAGATTGGGACTTGGGTTGGAAGAGTGGCTTAGATCGTTTCTCCACGATCGTCAGCAAGAAATCGTCTTACGTCACGATCACGTGTGACTGCACAACACAGTTACGTTATCGCTACATGCATGAAAAGACATTTTCCCACTCCACTTTGCTCTTTCACTACGGTTTACGGTGATACATGTGTGTATCAAATAATATTAATATAAATCGGGACTTTTCAGTTTCATTTGCTCAACGTAGTTAATCGGAAATGAATTCTGGACTCCTTGTTTTGACTACTGCCCCCTTAATAATGGCAAATTTTATTGCCTCCCCTCGAATTTACATTCAAACGCCAACACTGTATGTGTCTACTGATTTCTCCTGTTTTTTGTCTTCGAATCTCCTGCTTTTCCAACTGGCTGGTCTGGCAACACTGGCTATAGCCCCTATAGCCCCCTTGGATCTGCGCCTGTATATATATATATCCATAAATCTTACTTTTACCATGCGAAGAATAGTCATTCTACTAGTACGATTTGTTTCCGTTTAACACAACGAAAACATGGCCATAGCTTATACAGCATGGAAGGTAACACCACCGAGAAACTTTGGGAGATAACACCTTATATGAAATGAATGAAAAAAGTTTTAATAAACATGGGTCGAAAAACGTCTCCTTTCAGAGTTATGAACCGCCGAAAACTCGAAAAATCACGTTTCTAAACGTCCTCCCTTAGAAAATATAGAACCTATCCCAAGCTGTTTAAGGAATTACACAGGAACTAATATGCGCTCTATCTAAATATCCATGTTTTACCATACTCCGTTATCGGCAGAATGAACTGTAGAAAGGAAGTTGAGGCACAGGGATACTCCTTTAAGTACTAATGATGCATTCGTTTCGCTGGTACCGGTGAATTCTGAAACATGGATATTTCCAGGAAATTCCAGGATATTTCCATATTTTAAGTATCCAGGAAACTTAAGTCCAATAGCTTCTAAGTCAAGGCGTTCTGAAATGTGATTTTTCGAATATCGGCGGTTGATAACTTTGAAAGACGTTTTTCGACCCATGTTTGTTAAAACTTTTTTCTTTCATTTAATATAATCCTCAATACCTTCGAAAATATTTCAGTGGATTTACCTTCTACCCTATAGGCTATATACCTATAGGTTATAGACTGATTGATAGATAGATAAATCGATAGATCTAATTGAGCTCAACATAATTATGTGATTCAGTGTAAATCCTCATGCATAGTTTCCGAGAAAAACGAAAATTTTCTCTTAACTTAAAAATTGTTGGTGTACAATAGATAAGCACGCCACTCATTAAAATGAATTTAATACTGAAATATAGACTAATGATTCTTTTCATTACGATACTAAGAAGATAAGAGTACATAGGATGGTTAATGACATTTTGCTCACAATTTTGACTAATTTTTGTTTAACTGTAATTTCGTCTAAATATATGATATAGGGTAACTTCGGCAAATAACGCCTCCAATTCAACATATTGTCCTGGTATTCATGTGTTTTTATATCTAGAACCGTGCAAATTACACAAAAGATGGAGTGAACCCTCCGCTATAACCAGTGTTGCCAACGGCAGCGGTTTCCCGCTAAATCTGGTGGTTTTACGATCGTGTCTAGAGGTGAAAATTGGCTGGCAGCGGGCAGCGAGAAATCTAGCTTTTTAAAAAAATATTTGCAAAGTATTTCAAAACATGTTACTTTTTGATAAAATGTGTTACTGTTGTATTTTTTTCTTATCTAAGTATTGGACGAGTGTATTACAGATGCTTGCGAATTACCTGTGTACTATAGAAGTGGTATGTGGCAATGTTGCTCTCGGGATGTGGTATGTTGGCAACGTTCTCTTTTTTTCGAAATCAACGGGACAATCCCGTTTAATCGAGACGAATGCTCGTTCCTTTCGTTCCTTCACTGGATATGATAGTCCCGAATTAAGCATCCAAAACGGCCTAATTTTGTTCGAATGAGGACTCTGTTCCCGCTACCACTTCCCGTCAATTAATAGTTGTTAGTTGACAGTTCTGTGGTCTGTCATTTCTTATTCCGGTTTATGCGGACTTGTGCTACTTTTAGTGTTTCTTGACTACAATTGGCATTGTGTGGTGTAACAATGGGACGAACAAGAGCAAGTTATTCTCAAAAATCTAGAAAAGACTGGCTAAATGATCCAAATTTGAAAGACTGGGTATTGGAAGTTGAGGAAGATCGTATGGTAGCTTGGTGCAAATACTGCAAGTGCAATCTGAAAGCAAAATTTTGTGATCTTATAGCACATAGCAAAACTAAAAAACATGTAAGTGCAGCTGAACCTTTTAGTTCAAATAGACAAAAGAAAATAGAATTCTCGGTGACAAACGTTTCTTTTGACACTGCTCGAGTCGAGGCAGGGTTGGCTTTATTTACCGCGTGTCATTGTTCTATTAGAAGCATTGACCATCTTAGTGAATTGTACAAACGCTATTTCCAAGTGAAAGAGTACCCTCTCTGTACACTTACATCGTAGTAAGTGTAGTGCTATGATCAAGATTGTTTTATCTCCATACTTCAGGGAGAGCCTTCGGAAAGACATTGGTGACAGTGACTATAGCATTCTTCTTGATGAATCAACAGATATTGGTGTAGTCAAACAGCTAGGTTTATGTATCATTTACTATTCAGATGCACGTTCTACTGTCGTGTCTACTTACTTAGGAATGTACGAGTTACAATCGGCTGATGCTAATTCAATTGTGAAGATGCTAAAAGTAGCTTTGACAGATTTCGGGCTTGATTTGAAAAAAACTACGCGGTTTAGGGACTGATAACGCTAATGTCATGGTGGGAGTTAATAATGGTGTGTACCAAATTTTAAAAAAGAAATCATCTCGTGTTAGTTCGTTGTGTTTGTCATTCTGTGCAAATGGGAAGAGAAATGGTTGACGCTATTCTTACTACTCGTGCAGGGTTGAGACGACTCGGGAAGTGCTGCCATGATTTCGATTTACCTATTTCCATATTACAAAACATTCATACTATGACAAGAGCAACGTACTCCAATGTAGAAGTTGAAGACGACGAATCGGAGGATAAATTAGCTTCATTAATGAATTAAGTACTTCTGTGCTTTAATATTTTTAGTGCATAGATTGGAATTAATTAAAATATGCAGCTTTTTCAGGTTAGCGGGATTTTTAGCTATATTTGTACATCGCGATATTTTTTGGTGGAGTTCTGGCGGTTTTGGTTTTCAATTTAGCGGGATTTTGTGCAAACTCGTTGGCAACACTGGCTATAACACAATGAGAAAACAAAGATCCTACACAAAAAATGTCGACCACAATGCACTGAAAATTGGAGTATGAGATGGCGTTATTAACAGACGTGTCGGCAAATAACGCCATTTGCTTTACAACAACAAAAAGGTGTTAAAATCGTAACGAAATACATTTTAAACACAACTAAACAATGTTTTTGGCAATATACTACCTGCTTTGCTGGTACACAAAACTCAGTCATACTACATGTTGTTAATCTGTAGCTCTTGTGATGATTACAAACTCCTTATCTAGAGGATTCTTGTTTCCTCGTGCCGGAAGAAGTGGAAGGGAAGTAAACAGGTTCGGAGTTACCAATGCTCCTCTGGCAGTAAGAGAACGCCCCTGGGATGAAATTTGCTCCTAGTTATTTTAGGTGTAGGCAGAAGCTCGTGGATGGAGTGGGGACTCGGTGTTGTTGAAGGAAAGATGGAGGATGGTCGTGTGCTTGGAGTTGTTGGTGGAGTTTGCTCTTGCTCTGAGACATGACTTGGGGCAAAAGCGACATCGGGTATAGCATTTCTGTTAAAAGGATAGATACCTATAGTGCTGAAGCCTGAAATTGTGTTCTGAGGTGTTTCTGAACGGAACCATGCGTATGAAAACAGTTTTGGAAACTGTAGCTTCCCAAATGTTCTTCTGGGATGTGTTGGTCGATAATTGTCAACTGCTTCAGAGCAGTACACTTTTAACGAATTGAAAAAAAAAAACTCTTCTCGAGTGGTTGAAGTTTGTGCGTGCAATGTGCAGGCAAGCACAGTAGTTGAATATCCATGATCTCAGCAGCGTTTAAAATGGTAATATCAAGATGGCTGCGATTACAATCTACAAAAGCAGTGCTCGGACAGGGATCCGGTGTCTGTTTTGAAATGTTCCAGAAATGTACGGAATTATTCCTTTGTAACAAAACCTTTAGGTGTCATTGCACATGCGTTACCTGGAGAAGATCATCACCAAACTCTTTTCTTATATTATTTTTCCTTGTATAACACCATTGGAGGGATTCCATTTAAACCTGATGTATTGGTACATGCAATAACACTCACAGTATCACATTTTTCGCCATGTTTTGCATTATGTACTCGCTTTCTCTTTTTCTGTTCCAGAATTTTAAGGCTACTGTTGTACGTTAGTTTTAGTCCAGTTTCATCTGCATTGTAAGTAAGTTCTGGTCTGTCACGTAAGTTCATAGTATCAAGTGTGTTTTTCAATAGCGCATACAATACGTTCAGTTGAAACGCATGAGTTTACTATAGCTCAAATTTTCCGTCTTTCTGCACACGATATTTAGATGTCTTACGATGAAAGCATAAAGCCAGTCTTTTCCAGCCCTACCATTACGAAATGCATTGGTTATGGCGTTCTCTTTACATACTCTGTACGCGGCCTCAAGAACATCTTTTCTAGTTGAATCAAATCCAACTGTTTCTAAACGAATTATTCTCTGCTTTAATTATTTTTTTCAGTTTCTGTGACAACATAGAGCTGCAACCAAGTTTGCGAATGGGATTTTTGTCCTTTCGTTTTACCCAGTCTCTTAACTTTCATGGTTAAACGCACATACAGCCCTTGCAATTTTCATACCCTGCTCAATGGTCGTGATAGCTTGAAGTACATGGCCCATATGTTTTGATATTTCCTTCCCAACTGGAAAAGAAAATGAACAAAACATCAGACGTCTCATATTTCATAGCCACTTCGACAGAAAAACAAACTTTTAACAATAGTATTAGTTTCGATTAGCGATTAGATGGAGTGGCGTTATTTCCCGACGTGATAGCGGCGTTATTTCCAGAAGTAATAGACTTTGGTTTGACCATTCTTTCTGTACCAAGAATAGAGATCCTGCATGTATTATTTATGCAAGTATGGCCCTATCAACGCATACCTTTAGTAATAGTAAAATCTTACTTTTACACAAACAATTCGCCTACCTCGTTTGATGCACTAAAAATTTGCGAGTTGTCTCCTATGCTTCGCGGCTGCCACGTCAATACTTGTTCACTACTTTCTCTCTGCTGATGTGTGGCTGGCCTATAGTTTTTGTGTCTACAAAGATAACAGGCACCACTACTTATCACGCACCTATAAGTGATCGACTCACACACCACATGTTCATGCTAGCTCTCTGGAAAGTGTTAAATGGCGTTATTACCCGACTGGCGTTATTTGCCGAAGTTACCCTACATTATGGCGCTAAATTCGTTGTACAACAGCAGAGGAGTGATTCCTGACAGTAAAATAAACAAAAAATTCCAATAAACATAGGGCGAAAACCATGTCGTTATGTGTTATAGGTTGCCGAAAATGTGGGAAAACAAACTTTAGAGTTAAATATTTCACAAACTATTGAGCGTAGACGTGATGCGGCATGGTATCGTCAAAGAATTCTAACCTGCTCTACTCAAATTTGCGGTTTTCAGATTTGTGCAATGGTGGCGCGAGGGATTCCCCAAACGACGTTAGGGATTCCCGGACATTTTATGACGTAAATTGAGTGGACAAGAGCATATAAAAGACGTCTCATAGCCTAGAAATAATACTACGTGGGAGATTAGTACAAGAATTCACTGGAAACGTCAGGTAGTAAAAATACGTACAACACAAGCCGATAGGTAACAGAAAATAAAGAAACTCCGATTGCTGATCTGCTCATATTAATGACATTACATCGCTTTTAATGACGATCTGTTACTAATGCTACTGTCGTTTAGTTTATTTGTATTTCGTAATGTACATACTCGTCTGTCATTCTCTCCATTATCTTTTTCAGCTCCTTCGTGGCTAAGCGGTTAGCGTATGCGACTTTTGCATGGAAGACCCGGGTTCGATTCCCGGCGGGAGCTCATGTAGTTCGAATTCCACGTTAATCACTTTGTCCAGTGGCTATGCGAACGGTATGCTAATATATCCCGCTTCATGTCTCGTGTTCTCTTCGCAGATAAAGCTACGTTTTCCCTTGATGGAGTGTTCAATGCTCACAATCAACATTTGTGATCTGACGCAAACCCACACGGAATGTCAACTCTTGCCCATCAGGAACTTTGCTCTGTGAATGTATGGGCAGGAATTGTTGACAATTATCTCATCGGACCGTACCTACTACCACAACACTTGACCGGGTGGGAGTATAGCATATTTTTGGAAGAGGTTCTGCCTCTACTATTAGAGATTGTGTCACTGGCTGTTCGTCGAAACATGTGGTTTATGCACGACGGTGCTAAAGCACATTTCACTGCGGAGATGCGAAATTTTCTCAACGCTCTCTTTCCGAACGAATGGAGTGTCTTGGTCACCTCGCTCACCAGACCTTAATTCCTTAGATTTCTTTTTCTGGGGCCATATGTAACAACTAGTCTATGCGACACCTGTACAATCAGAGGAGGATTTTGCTGCTCGAATGTTTGGTGCTGCCTGGAGTTAGGGAAACGCGAGGAGCGTATCAACGCGTCCACCGGTCCTTTCGCCGCTGCTGTAACCTTTGAATTGAAGTGGCGGTCGAAACTTTGAACACCTTTTGTAGTGACAATTCTGACAACCATCTTCTTTTAATTTCGACAAAGATCCTTTTCTGTACTTTGCTCCCTACAACTGTCTTCAGCGTGCAGTCGCGTTACGATTTGAGACCAGAAACATCAGCCTCTGTTACAACAAATATCGCAAGTGGAACGGATGTTTTGTTGCACGACCGTCAGTTTAGAAAATTGATTGAAAAAAAGGACGTATGGTAGTCGCATTTATGTGATATACTGATCAAAATGAATGTGCTCAAACATTTATGTGTATTATTATTATTATTATTATTATTATTATTATTATTATTATTATTATTATGTGTTCTTTAGTTGTATTTTAATAGTAGTTCTTGTTCAATTCCTGTAGTAGCAAAATTGGAAGCGTTCTCAACGGTGTTGTGATGATATAATATGAGCAGATAAGCAATCGTAATTTCTTTTTTTGCTGTTACCTATCGGCTTGTGTTGACGTATTTTTTACATTGTACTGACGTGACGATTCCAATGAATTCTTGTAGAACGTTTTTACTAGTACTTTTTGAGGAGATATGCAACCACGCACATTGATTACTACCTCATACGCCATAGTTTAATCTGCGTGTACGAGTACTTATTTGCCATGTAGTATTATTTCTAGGCTATGAGACGTCTTTTACATGCTCTTGTCCACTCAATTTACGTCATAAAATGTCCGGGAATCCCAAACGTTCTTTGGGGAATCCCTTGCGCCGCCATTGCACAAATCTGAAAACTGCAAATTTGGATAGAGCAGGTTAGGATCCTTTGACGATACCATGCCGCATCACGTCTATGCTCAATAGTTTGTGAAATGTTTAACTCTAAAATTTGTTTTTCCATGTTTTCGGCAGCCTATAACACGTAAACGACGCGGTTTTCGTCTTATGTTTATTGGAACTTTTTCGTTTGTTTTACTGTCAGGAATCACTCCTCTGCTTTTGTACAACGAATTTAGCGCCATACTGTATATGCCAATTGATAGATGATTCCAAGTTAAATAATATATGTTTGAGGGTTAATTCTCATGAAAAATGAGATAAACTAATTTTTGAGGCGGTAAAAAGGGTGACTCATATTTTCCTAACAGTGACACACTAATTTCTAACCGTGACATACATATAAAAGTCGTAAATTTATCATTCTGATATTTATCAGGTAAATTGGGAAAGCTCTTTCAGGAGTGTTCTCAGTTATTTTTTTCTGTGATTATCAGAATTCTCTTTACTAAAAATCGTATGTTTGCATATGAACCATTGATCAATTTCCTTATTCATCGCAATGATTATGTCGTTTTTAAACATAAAATAGAAGGTATTTCAAATAATAATAATAATAATAATAATAATAATAATAATAATAATAATAATAATAATAATAATAATAATAATAATAATAATAATAATAATAATTCTGTACTGTAGAAATAATCGCAATGAAAAATTTTTAGTCAGTTGATTTAACTGAAAGAAAAAAACTTGATATCATTCAATATACCCAAAGGTTCTATACGAATACTATTTTTTTTATTCTCTCGCACTCGTTCACTCTCTCTCTCTCTCTCTACTTTTCACCCTCTCTCAAATTCGCTGTTGCAACCTTTTCCATAAACCCAATTCATTTTTTATCGATCAGTTGAGACAACATTATATAGACACTGCTTCTAGAATATGTATTTTTTTTAAACTTAACTTTCATCTGCATCAAATCCACGTTATGAACCGTAATTCCCATATGACCTTTTCACTGTTTTATATATTATGTATATACCTTTTTTAACTTTATCTATCTTGCATAACGATATATTCTGGCATTAAATTACTATTCAGTTATGTAGTTTCTCTCATAATCACATTCATAACTACTAAATGGACATGCTAACATAATAAGTAGAAATAAAGCAAATACTTCACTTGTTTAAGAGTATAATGATGTATAGAGTCAACGGCGTAGCTTGATTTAATGGTACCCGGGGTGGACTGCTTTCCTGCTGCCCCCAAATTTGTTAGGTACTCCCTCCTTGCAGCAACGCAACTATGCTAGTTGTTGCCCGGGGCAAGAACTTCCCTTAGCGCTCCCTTGACCAACCAAACCAAAACGTTCCCACAAATATTTGTCCAATTTTGTGCCCTCCCAATCCGGCGCCCAGAACACAAGACCCGTTTGCCCCCTGGTTACGTCACTGCCTCCTTGCTCATAATCTTAATGCTACCTGCTAAATAACTTGCACTTATCAATTAAAGCAAAAGTTGGCGTATACAACTGATTAAATACATTTATTTACTTTTTGCCATCGCAAAGTATTTTTACATTTCATTTACAAACGTAAAGTTTACTGTACTTACAAACGAATTTTACGCGCTTCCCGACCAACAAATTTTATAACACATAATCAAAATCAATTCCATCTGTTAATTCTCTTTCAATCGACAAAATTTCCAAGTTAGTCAACTTCACCTGGAAAATCTTAAATATTTCTTAATTAGCTTTAAAGTAGAGAAGCTAAGTTCACAACTGGCAACACTAATTCCAATCGTCAAAAAATCTGTTATGTTATGCCAATATTTGGAACATAAATGCCGAAGTTAAACTATTGCATAAATTGTAAGAGTTCAAGAGGAGCATAATATATTTTTCTTGTTCTGATCCAATAATGGAGTTTCGCAAACATTTCCTTTTCAGTTCAAGTTCGTCTTGTTAGCGTCATCAAGTATATCATCCAGTTTGCACTCGGGACCCTAAAGCTTTGCTGATGCCAAGAAACAAAATTGGTTATCTAGTTCATGAAGTTGCTGAAATAGTGTAGAGACTTCTTGAGTGTTCTTATCCATGGACGTAATACAAATGTTCTTCTTAGTTCCTATTCATATGCAGATCCAGCATCTACAGATCCCTGTTCATGAATTCGCTTCTTCTTTGATAGGCGTGTCATAAGTTCGATGGTTAGATCCTCGCAAATATTCTTCTTATATCTGTAACCATCATCTACAAGGTTATCTTGGCACTTCAGTAACGACAATTGTAGTGCACGAATTTTTGTCGCACAATCGTGAACACTTTAGCCCTTTTGTATGTAAGAGCAGCTGTGTGTTATTAATTTCCTCAAGTACCCTACTACAGAGATGGACATAGCAGAAAAATTTGAGAAACTTCTTTGAAGTGAGCAATAAGGCGGCATCATACTATAAACTAGACTAATTTGATCCTTTTGGAAAATGTCGGGCGTGTTGTCGAAAATGATGGAGAAACACTTCGTTACCTTAACTTGCTGAATAATCTTGACCAATATTTTCTCCTCAACATGCTTATAAATTCATTTAGAATGTTCAGTGACAAGTAGAAAACTGTCATATTCTTTTCCATCTTGACCTTTGTAAGATGCTCATACACTAACGGATCATATTTTCCTAACAGACAATCCAACTCCAGAAAGTTCCCACCGCTGACATTCTTTTCAATACTTTCTCGACGTCCTCGAAATGTTCTTAGCCACTAAACAGGTTATCTTGAGCATTCGTTGTAAGAATATCTCTCCACTTTCTCTCTTCTGTTGTAATAATCTTTTGTGTTTTATCGTCGATTGTTTTTTGTTGGTTGATTAGGATTTTCAAAGTTTTTTCCATCGCTCAAAGTTGTGGAGATGCGCTGCACTGAACTCATGATCTCCCACCTTTGGATTTAACTTCCACCACTTACTGAAACAATCTGCCGAGCTAAACGCAATTTGGTGGCGCTTACGGGTGGTAATTTCTAGCGAAAGCAGGACAGAGCTTCTTTTGAAGGAAAGAAAATCAGCCATTTACCCATATTCTTTCATATCAGTCAATGATACGAGCTTGAGCTGGTTTATCCTCTGAGTCATCCAAGCGTAGGAGGCTATCTTGAGATTCGAGTTCTTTTGTAACTAATTCCTGCTGAGACCAACGTTCTTTCAGACTCATTATTGCTACTTGGACATTCAGTCTTTCTTGACAAATATGTGTTTCGTCTTCCAAATTCTCAATACCGATCACACTTCTACTAGCAGTGGATACGTTAGGAATGTGGCTTTAACTAAATCCAATTCCTGAAGAAAAAACATTTCAGCAATCCACCCTAATTCCGTTTTTTATTTTCCTGTTTTTCCTTCCGTTTCTTGTGGTACTCTTCTCATGTTACACATGTAGTAACTACTCACTAACCAGAAGACATAACCATTTCCTGGTTTTAGGAGAATGGTTTCCAAACTGCCCACCCCTCACTCTGCGGGTTTATGAACAGCAAGCAAGGGAAGTGCAGGACTGACAGAAATAAACTACATTCTTAATTGCAAATTACGAATGTTATAACAAAGAGGTGCTAAAGGAAATGCTGTCTGTATTTCTTCCAGGCATACTTACTGGAGAGCTTTGTTGTCCCGGAGCTATTGCAATTACAATTCACTTCAATATAGGGCATGACCTTTAACAAATAGTGCCTTACTGCAACGTCCTAATATTTTGATGCTCCCTTGACAAATTCTGGAAGAAAGCCTGGATACCATACAAACACAACATAAATATTGAGTACGAACTTTGATATCATTAAGAACAAAGATGGTTAAAAATAATAATAGTAATACTGCACCACCTAGCATGGAGAAGTTTTAGTAGAAATAAATATAAATTGGTGAGAATTATTATTATTATCTAAAATCACAAAAGGGGCCAGACCAAGGAGCAGCAAGGAGAATGCGAAAAGTATATATGATTCATGAAGAGGGATGTCAGGCAAACAGGGTTGGGAACCACTGTTTTAAAGTGAAGTAAAACTAAGAAATAATCATGTCTTAATGAAAGTTAATTAAAATTGAATAAAGCAAGTAAAAAGTAAGTTTGCTTTTATCCTCCGTCCAAACCAAAACTATCTATAGGCTACTTACGTTATTCAATTACATTTAAAGTTTAATTAACAACAAACCAATTTAATCACATTTAATAAAATAATTCACATTTGACACTCATTTCTTACTACATTCATCTACAAACACCATCTGAAACCGTGTTTGAATTGACTAGTGAGATTTATGTACAGGGAGTAACAGATTGCAACACAAATTATTGAGAGCCTATCAACTTTGAATGTCGTTAAGCCATAGGATTGTGAACTACAGAGACAATAAAGATTGAGTATCGACATCAATTTTAAAATTTTACATAGTCAAAATTCTCAAAATTTCTATTTTCTAAATTTGATTCCTAATTTTTCCATCCCTTCCACAATGTCGCCCGGGGCGGTCCGTCCCTGCAGTTTCCTTCGCTACCCCATTGTGTAAAGTGGACGAATGGAACTAAAAATAATTTAATAAAATATGACAGAGAAGCTTAGCCCCTTCCCAGGTGTCCCTTGATTTATTTCTAGCTTACAAACTGAAACAACTATATTCTATATTTTTTTAAATTGTTTACTAATTTCTGCTTTCAGAATTTTTACTGCTATGGCTTATTTTAATTAGTTCATCTGTTCTATTTAAATTTCAAATTTGAATACAATCTCATTACCTTAAATGTCTAGACAAATTTTCATTTTGTAACGATATGTGTGTAAATTGTTGGAGGAATTATTTTAAAACTGAAAATTTATTGAATGTTGTCCCATTAAGTTACAAGAGAATCTCTCCTTGTTGCATTAGAAATTTACGAACGATAATAATAAAGTTTACAAATCGTACTTACATTTGAATAACAAATCGTATTAAAATTTCTAAAGTGTACATTTTTGGTACCATCTAGTGAGTGAAGCATGGACTAACTAGGTAATTAACGAATAGTTAATTTTTGTCTCTATTACTACTACTACTACTACTACTATATTAATAATAATGCAAGAAAAATAGTACAAAATCATAGTAACATAAAACAAACCTATATAAGAGACACTACCATATTACAAATGTAACCCCGACCCACCAATTAAAACAAAACTTTCAACTATACTGAGATAGATTCATCGTCATTGGCAAACTATAATGCGCAATAGATCAGATATTGTTTTACAAGGTACATTCGTGAAGTATTCCCTCGAGATTCGTGTAAAACTGATTCAATTCCGCGGCCCATTGGACTAATTTTAGCGGCTTGTACCGGTAATTTGCATATTTATGGGCTTCATACGTATATCCGGAAGTCAATCATACACTACTATAACGCTCGGATAGAAAATTGCTTTTAGTTCCTTTAGATGTAACTGGACATGAATGTGGCATATGCAAAACAAATTGAATCAAGTACTGCTTCTTTGACATATGTTACCCACTCTGTCCGCTAAATTGGATCCGCCATATACGATTCAACTTTTGGTTTTTCAAATGGGAATAGGTGCAAATGTTTTCTTCGGAAATTCACTGGTACCGGTATAGTGAGTTTTAAAGTAGCTTGTATCGTTTGCAAGGTATTGCATGTTAAATGTCAGGCACTTCACGAACATTGAACCAAATAGAATGTTTTGCAGGGCCCATTTATATGTAATATATTATGGGATTTATCGTTGACGAAATATTCTCTTAATGTACATACATATAGACACTCAGACGTCAATACGGAAATGGTAGGTCTTCATCGAAATCTGTTCGTATCTGGATTTACATTATGCATTTGACCATAATAAAATACTTCGTATTTATAGTACTTATAATATGGAAGTAATAACAATGACTCACAAAAATGTAATAAATGACACCAATGTTGTAAAGAGTTAGTTTATACCTACAAGCATATTCAAGGGCGCCCATGTTGTGGTTTCCAAGGGGGGGAAGTATAAGCGACGTTTCAAATATAGGTTCAAATTTTGCAGTAATTAATGTAAAAATTCTGTTGGGTTTTCGATATTCTGAAGTACAATTTCCTCTAGGGGGCGAGCGACCCACCTTGCCCCCCTGATGGGCGCCCTTGAGTATATTTCCAGTTAGAAATTGTTTTCATTTGTCAACATCAAAAACGAAAGCGTAACTGATATTACTCTGCAATGTCTATTCACGAAGTCCCTGGATGGATTTAAAATGCAGTACCTTGCAAACGATACACGTTACGGTAAAATACACTACACCATGAATTTCCGACAAGATTATGCATGAATTTGATGTATCACTTGCACCTATTCCCATTTGAGAAACCAAAAGTTGACTTCAAGATGGTGGCCGGGGTGGGTAAATGTATCAGAGAAGCAGTACTTGATCCAATTTCTTTTGCATATGCCCAAATTCATGTCCAGTTACATCTTTAAAAAAAAGAAAGAAAAAAAGAAAAGAAAAAGAATAAGAAACTAAATTCAATTTTGTGTCTAAGCGTAATAGTAGTGTATGATTGAATTCCGGATATATGAAGGCCCATAAATATGCAAATTACCTTTGTGGGCCGCTAAAATTAGTACAATACACATTGGACCGCGAAGGACTTTGCATTTGAATCAATTTTACACAAATATCGAGGGGACACTTCGCGAATATACCTTGTTAGTAAACAAGAATAAAACGATGACCTTTCGTAATAGATTCGGATAATATCCTGCAGAAAAGATGAACACGAAAAGAAAGGAAAGTACACACACTGGTCTACATAGCAATTGCAATTAAAGAGATGTGGAAAGAAGAAACTGTAAAGATAGTATTAATTTTAATATCTACCATAGGACTTATACCAAGTACTCTAAAGACAAGATTCAGTAAACTAAGGATTGAACACAATCTCATCCCTAAATTGCAAATAGAAGTACTATTGTCAGCAAGCTGGTAATAAGAAAAATCATCAATGAACGGGACACATAGTGCACTGTTATCATCTCTACCAGCTGCTATAATAACACAATGGATTAAAGCTGTGTATTCCAACGCTGTGAACTACCGGATTTTAATGACATGAGACGCCACTGAATTCAATTTATTTCTCTCTATGCTCACCTTTTCTAATTTCAAAGATGAGTCTGATTAAGTAATTAAAGTTTTAGAAAGAAATAATGACCATTTTTTTCTGTCCGAAGTTCAAGCTTTGAAGTCATTCAATCTTGTTACTCTATATAAGAAAGCTACCTTACTTCATTATCAATACAGTAGCATGTCCTGTGTCTTTGAAACACTATGTATTGCATGTCAACAAAGCTTGTGAAAGCAGATTGTCTTTTGTCTTTTTAAGTTGAACTGAGTATAAAACACGATATTTGACAGGGAAAGGAAACGACCTGCTTCCGGTCAAACTATTGAATAATTTAAATCCTTCTCTTTCCTTCTGTCATGTCTCTGGTAATGAGAAACTATGATCACAGGCTACACAGAAGATCGCAATTTTAACGTGTGTTGCACGCTAAGATTGTCTGTGTAAATGTCCTGAATGGTATTTATTTACTGGTTGAAAAATACTTTGCTGTATAATAGGTCTTCCTTATCCCCAAGTGGTTAGTATTACAAGTTGTCTTTTGTGCAGTTTCGCAGTTGTGAGTTTGTATAATTAATGTATCAGAGATGAAAATCCCAACCTTTATTAATAGTTTCAAAATGCCAGTAAAAGATATTTGCCTTGCTGGTAGAGTAAATCAGTGCATTTAGTTCATTCATAGATACTACATCCTTGCAGAAATGACCCTCAATACCACAGGGAGAATAAGTTTTTGAAAAATATTTCAACCCCTCCCCCTCTTCAGATAAAAACTTCAATAAAAGCGTAATGATAGAAATCCATAATATCATCCCTTTCCCACACATACCCCTTACTCCTTCTCATCCCCATGCCGACGGAGCTGCACTAGCACTTAAACATCATGAGAAGTGCCACTATTCATCACAATGACTCTCAAAACTATATTTGACACTAATAATGGCCGTTGTCCATTATTTTTACATGTCACTCCTTTTCACTCCGATATCGATAGAACTGAACTTGCGCTTAAACGGCATCGAGAGTGCCACTATTCATCTCAGCGGTCCCGAAAACCATAAATTGAACACTACTGCTGTTCGATTTCGATTATTTTCACATGCGTCTTTCCACACCTTTCCCATCCTTCACCCCTTTTTATCTCCATGACGGCGGAAGCTGAAGTTGCACTTAAACATCATACAGAGTGGCACTATTCATCGCAACAACCCCGAACACTATGGAATCGACCCTAATATTGATCATTTTAGATTATTTTGCATGTTACCCGTTTTCCAACCACGCTCCTTACCTCCATGCAGATGAGGAGGTGCTACTTTGGACTTGAAACATCATCGAAAATGACACTATTCGTTTCAGCGACACCAAAGACTATAGATTGGGAACTAATATCAGTCGCTTTCGATTATTTTTACTTCCCACCCGCTCACCTTCAAGCCAAAAATTGACAATGTAACATCATCAGATCTTTGAGAGACCAAAAGTTGATAATCATGCCAAATATATGTATTTTAATTAGTTCAGTAGTTTTTGCGTGATGCCATAACATACGAACTTCTTTTTTGCTTTCGCATATCTAGGTGTTTAAATGATACGGGAAGTGTAAGGAGAGTAGAGAAACTGAAATGTTTCAGAATTACGTCCTACAAACATCCCTTGTACACTAAAGCAGATGAATTATTAATGACATTGAATGATCATAAAATAATTGATAGAATAAGCATGTGCGAGGAAATGCTAGAGGACCAATGTTCTCCACCACAAGATCCCATAGCCTGGGAGATCACACAAGCAATAGAAATCAACCATTTCCTGTCTTTTAATGTTGTTTCACTATAGAGCAAAATCGGTGATAGATAGCGAGAAGTGGCTTTCTAAAATCGATTAACAGTCGCA